>NW_010535272.1:54884-55092 GCF_000687285.1 Phaethon lepturus | reverse complement strand
CGGATCCTCTCCCCGCGGAGCCCCCAGGATTACAAGGAATCGCGTGCTCCTTCCCAGGCGCGAGCGAGGGTTATCGCAAAGAGCCAAGCCCCTTCGCGCCCTACTGTCCAAAATAATCCCTTGGACTCTTGAGAAGACGGGGGCTTTCGGGACCATGGCATCGACAGAAGGGTGAGGGGGACCGTCTCTTGGGAGGGAGGAACGGGAG
>NW_010535272.1:32006-54852 GCF_000687285.1 Phaethon lepturus | reverse complement strand
TAGCAGTTTCATCTTATCTGCTTCATTGTTAATCCTTGCCTCTCGCCATTCCCTAACGGAGTAATTAGGGAGCAAGAGGAAAAAAGAAGCAGGCAAGCCCCATTTAGGAGAGGGACAGAGAGAGCAAAAAGAATTTAAAATATGAGCCACTGGAAGGGTTTTGGGTTTGCTCCCATCACTTCTTTACTTAACACCTGGAGGGCAGATGAAGCTTAAACCACCTGCCTAAAAGAAAAGTCCAAGTGAATGGTTAACTCAGAGGTGGAGGGAGGGGGGAGCAGCCTCCTAAATATAATAACAATAATCAGTAGTTCAAAAAGAATCAAGGAGCTGTCCCCCCACCTGCCCCTTAAAAAGGTGATGAACAAATCCAACTTCTTGAGGAGTTTTGCAGTTTAGAGCCGATGCATTACAGTGCTAGCAAGAGAAATGCTGGGAAGGGCGAAGGGTTATACAAGAGGCTTCAAAAAAAGCAAACACAGTTCAGCCCTGGTAGCGCCCCTTGGAAGGAAACCTTTCTCCCTACTGGGAGCAGGATTGTGAGGGTCAGCCGCTTCATAGCTCTGATGGGGCTGGGGGCTTGTTTGGTTTCCAAAGTAACTGGTAGTAGGAAAGAAAATAAAATCTTTTTTTGATCTCTGGTTGCCCTCTTATAATACTAGCTAGTATTACACTGCATCTGGTGTGAGCGTCCCCTTTATCCCTGGATGTTGTCAGGTTGTATCAGCATGATCTGCTCTGGATAGGACTCTCTGAGGACAGAGTGCAAAAGGAAGCTGTTTATATTGCTTTTGTGTCTCCCAGGCTGCAAGGCTTGTTGAGCTGATTTAAATAACCCAACACATGTCTGGGAGGGTGTGGAAGCAAGTGTCCCGTTACCTGGACAAAGGAAGAAACGCTCTCCGCAGAGTCGCCCCCAAGCAGTTGGCTCAGGAGGAGTGGAAAGTTAGAAAGTATTAGGTTTGGTTGCTTTAGAAAAAGGACAGTCCCCCAGGTCTGACAGAGGGCAGATCTGTGGGGCTTTTCTGGTTCTTCATGGGACTGTGACAGAGGTAACTAACTTAGTGTTTGCTGCTGCCTAGCTTTTGCGGGGAATTTCTGCTCCAAATTTGTACATTCCTGTTTTGGTAGCAGCCCAGCAGTTTAATCTGCCGTGTAGCATTTCCTCTGACCATGAAAGCACTTAACTAGATAGTGTCAACAAATAATTAGAACCATGAGGAAGAAGCTCAGAGATGGAGGAACCAGCCTACATCCATAGGGTTGCAGCTCTCTTCTCTGTCCCTTCTGTATCCCTGGACTACCCCAGCTATTGCTGCCCTCTGGGTGCTCCATCACCTGCTGTTTTCATTCCCACATAAGGCAGCTGTAGAGGTCTGTGCTTATTTCAGACTGGTGGGGGAATGTGGGATCTCTTGTGCAGGGGTTTAATAAGAGGAGACATGACGAGAGGTGGCTGTGTTAGAGGGATTTGTCAACTTTGGATGAAAGGAGGTTTTAAATGTGTTTACAAACAGAACAGGTGGGCTAAAAAAGATCAGAGTGCCAGAAACAGAAAGGCTTCAATAGATTCATGCTTTTGCTTTTCTTACTGGACAGAGCTAAATTGTCAGGGTGAGAAAAGAAATAAAAAGTTTAGGCTTTGCTTTCAAACTTTTTAGGAAACTTACCTAGATTAAGACAAACTGAAACTGTTTATTTGGTATGATTCAACTAGTGCTTGTTGATAGCTGATGGAATTGTGGAAAACAAGTTGAATGGGAAGCATTTCACTTGTCAATCCCTTTTTACTAGTGAGAACCTCTTCCAAAACTGATTGGTCATCTTTCTCTCCTCTCAGGTAAAAGGCTGAGGATGGAGATAAGTTTTACATTCTGGCCTAAGGGTCAGCAAACTCAGGCATCATAAGGATCACCGGGGAAAGAGGATACTGACCAGACCTTGTTCAAGAAAGGCTTTCCACCAGCACCAGCACAGTGGCAAAAAGGTAGCAGAAAGTGCTGTTGCTGCAAGCAGAGCAGTGTATCTCAGGCACACGCAGGTACATGGAGAAAGACCTGCTGGAGGTGGGGACAAACTGTATGCACTCCATATTTATGTCTGGAGGCTCTTGGGATGTTCAGATAGATACGTTATATATAAAAGCTTTATTTTGTTGTGGCAGAACTACTCCAACCACAGTCATTTTTGCAGTGTGTTATTTCTCCTCTAACAGGGGAGCTTACATAAAATCTCCAAAGTGGGGATGTCAGGGGTGTGACAGGATACTTGGCAAACAACAAAAGGCCCCCAATATATACACAAATATAGGCAAATCTGTATTCCATTGTTAAGAAGTAGTGCTCACTTAGAGGCATGATTTGCTAGGAAAGATTTCCTTGTCTGCACCTTTCCAGTAATTTTTTTTTTTTCAATGTCTTATTTGGTTAAGTTTATCCATGTATGGAAGTTTGCTGCCCAAAACTTTCTGTTCCAAGAGGATGGTGGACAATGGGAAACTTAAGTCGGTTGAAAATGAGAAAGCAAATGTCCCCCAACATGTCAAAATCAGACCCATGTGTTCTTTGGGTCTACCTTGCTGTAGTTCTAAGTAGTGGGGCTTTGGCTTACTGTTGAATATGCGGTCTGTATCTTGATTTTTAATTCTTCGTTTCATAAAATCCGCTGATACAGATCTCATTACCAAGATGGATTTTTGGTGTTTAGCTGGTGCTGAAAACAGCTAGTTCAAGGAGGAAGGGCTAGAAGCAAGTATTGATACTGTTCAGGGTTGGTTGGTTGTTTCTATGATGTTCTCTGTTTAAATGTCCTCTGCTGACCATGACTGCATACAGAGTGCTACTGGGAGAAGTGGCCTTCTGATCTATGCTTGCATTGCCTTTTGTGAGTCCTTAGTGTGGTTCAAAGATCCAGAGAAATTAGTTTGTATTCATGGATTGTGTCATCTGGCATAGGGCTCAGTATATAGTAGGTTGAACCTATGGAGACTTACTGTAGCAGAGCATTTAAGCATTTCCCTTGCTTTTATGGGGCGTGAGAGGACCTAAAGTTGAAATGAGATTGACTCTGATCCAATTGATGACCATGCTTGCCTTCAGACCTTTGAGCAAAGTCCTGAACTCCTTGCTTCACATGGTTTTGTTACGGCTCTCATCTGTCTCTTTAGTGTTACTATTTCAAAAGGGAAAGAATACAATACCTTGCCACTGTTTTTAAAAAAAACCACAACATTTGTATAACCTAGGGATAGATTTTAGATACTAAATCAGCATGCCAATTTGTAACTCAAGAGTGTTTAAATGATTTATTTTATTTTACCTACTTGAGTGATGCTGTTTTAGATACTCTAAAAATCTAGAGACACATTTGCATTTTGCATACCTTTGAAGAGTGGGAGTTTCAGCTGTGAAGTTTGGGTTTGGGTCTGTTCCCTCAATAATATAGCCACTAGGAGACACTATCACTGCATCTATAGTAATAAATTAAAGAGAGGCAGAGCAAGGTGTCTGAGCTGAGAGCTCAACCCTCTGTGTGCAGGTCAGCCTCAGAACAGTGCTGCCACAGCTTTGGCCAGGCAGCCCTCTTCCAGTTCATAGGCATGGTTATCAGTGTGGGCCAGTGACCATTCCCAGTGGGTAGTTTGGATGTGATCACCATATTTTGAAGATTTTAATAATACTGGTGCAGGCGCTTCCATTTCCATTGGTCTTGGTGCTAGAGAACAGTCCCAGGGCAGGTTTATGAAAAAAACAGATGTTACCTTTACGAATATATGGTACACAGTTAACAGGCAAGTCTGTGTGTGCATGTGTGTATGCACCCTGCTACAAAATAAATCTAGTGAAGTGGAATAGTACACTGAAACATGATTATGTTTGAAAATTCAGAAGTCTGGGTAATTGCTTAGCGTCGTGATTTGATCAGTGAAATAGTTGTAAGTGCTTCGCAATTTTATGACACAATATAAATGGTGTTTATATAATATGAAATGGCATGGATGCAGAGCTCCCATTTTGTTCAGAGTAGCAGATATACTGCATGCAAACAACAGAGGTACCTGTCTTGATATTTGACTTTTTCATTATCTCACTTAATAGAAAAAAACCCCAACTGAACAACCAAGCTGTGGTTAATTTCTCCTCTCCAAACTTGATTGTTCCTACATTCTTCTTCTATAGATACTCTCTATCTTCATCCCAAGTGTCACTGTCTCTGAAGCTACAGTTCCATGGTAATGAATACGATTTGTCTGTACTACCTGATCACCAAATAACACAAGTTTGGTCCAGATCAGGGAGCATATGATTTGATTTCTCTAAAATTAGCCACAGCATATAGTATGGAACATAGACAGGTTTTGTACTAGGTGTGGAAAGATGATTATTAGTCAATTCAACATAAAGTTAACACAGGAGGCACAAATAATAAATACCTTACCTGGCATCAAGCCTGTGGATGCAAGTTAACCTGTCAACATTTTTTGAACAGATTTGAATGTAAATCCTAAGTCCTAAAGCTATTTGCTGTATTGTCAAGAAAAAGCCTGAAAGGGAGATTGCCAACATGTATTGCACACCTAGCCCAGAGACAAGAGAACACACCTAGGTGAGTCAGAAAACCTAGCTTTGCATTTCATGGTAGGATTCAGGCACCTACATAGGAGAGTGGGTTTTCAGGATCTGCCACAATATGTACAACAAGCACACCCACAGATTTCTTGTCAGCTGAGTTTTTACTCTGTAATTTACCCACAAAATTCCTCTAAATGGAAACTTGATAAAATGTGCTGGCACAAATGTTTAGATACTTTGGAGGGTGAAATCCTCCAAGAACTCTCACTGTTATTTTTATGCAGGATTTGAACAGCACTGACTCGGGATGGAGATGTTTTACCCTCTGCTCTTTCTCAGACATTTTGTCGGACAGATGGAGTGGATGTAGCCTACTAATTAGATATATTAGCTGTGGCTCTGACCTTGTTTCACTGGTGTCAATTGCAAATCTCTCATCCATTTCAATAAAATAGAATTAGGCTTCACAGAAGATAACCCATGTTCCTTAAAACTAATCTGATGACATGATAGTTCTCATGGCCGCAACCTTCAGTTTGGCCTTGAGCTATACTTTCAAAAAGAAGTTGTCACCTAGACAATTAACTCAATTTTCTGCATATCCAGATCCTTATATAGATGCACAAGGACTAAAATACTTCTTATAACGTCTACAGGGGTTTATTTATTCTGAAATTATTGGAAAAAGCAGGTTATAGTATTGGATTAGTTAGTGAGGTAGTGCTTCTTTAAAAAATGGCTAAAGTTTTCAAAAGTCTTGCCTTACTGTAGTTTTCTGTGAGATTAATAAACACACGTGTACCCCCTCTTCCGTGAACATACATGCAGATGTGTATGTACAAGTGCAGTAAGAACTCAGCATACAAAACAGTACTGTATTTCTATACTAGCAAATTACTCCATTTAATTTTAATTCGTCTTCCTGTTTCCCCTTGATCTGCAGGCTATCCCAACCAAGATTGCTAGTAACTGTAAACTTGTGAGCAGTGTCACAGGTTTTCAGTTAACAAAGGCTGTCATTAAAACTCTGTCCTGTTTCACCTGCATTGCAGTGTGGTTGGCATGTGGGTTCCTTGGTTTATGTGACAGTGGGAGCTTCAGGGCTGTGTATGTGGGGGGATGCGGAGCCTGCTCTATCCCTAGGCTGCAGTGCCAGGCTATTTCTGTGAAGAGTTGTCTTCATACAGGAGCAAGCTGTGTGTTTGAGGAGGGTGTGGAGAGAAAGTGCAGTACTAACAAGTGGTCTTTCATCTTCAGTACCTTCTCATTTAACAACTTTTCATTTTCTGTGATTTAATTCCCTTCCCCAGCCCAACGTGTTGCAATACCTACTATTTAGAACAATTAATTGTATGAGTTCTTGAAAACACTGTCTGGATCTGTCAAACCCATCATCTCTGTTATTGTCCATCTGCTAATGAAAACTCTTCTCACACCAAGTCAGTACAATATGTCACACTTTCAGCCTCCAACTTTTTAGTTTAAAATGCTATTTCCAGAGGCATACAAGCAATACAAATAAGTGTGCTTTTATATATTTAATCCGATCTCTATGTTAATTTCAAAGCCTCTCAGTGTATTTAAAGCTTTAAGACAATTAGCTACAATATATGTGCTTGGGAAAGATAGCAGACTAGGTTCAAAGATCATAATATTTTCTAACTTTTATCTAGAACTTATTTGATCCTGTGTAAGCATTTCCAGATTGGGGATCCTAATACGGAAGAACAAAAAAGAAGAAAGGCATAAAAGAATTAAGGAACACTACTGCTAATTACAGGCATCTTTAGGAGAACAGGTGAAATTGACAAAAATGCAGTATTTCAGGTTCACTGACATGTCTGAGAAATCAAATGCATTGAAGTGTTTTAAAAAAAAGAAGGTGGAAGGGGAATTTAAAAATGATAAATGTTTAACTTTTACTTTTTTAAAAAATAAGTGCTTAGTTTCAGACCAAACATTTTCATTTCAAACCTATTTTTCAACTGAAAAAAAAGGTCAATAAAAAAGGAAGACTAAAATGAAATGGTAGGGGCTTCAATACAAAAGAAAACACTTCAGGTGTATTAAGGAAACATTTTGGTTTGATTATAACAATATTTGTCTTTTTTATGTTTTTTTTTTAAGTTTTGCTGACAAACTTGAAACATATCTTTATTAGTGTGACTGCAACTGATCTATTTCTTGACAACTTTGAAATATAAACATCAAGTAAAAAATCAGTAATTTTTCCAGGCTGCTTTCTGCTCTGTAGCCTCTTTTACTATTTCTCAACACATGAGTTAAACTCTGGGCTATTCCTGTAGGCATTTAAGTTTATATAGAATCACAGAATCATAGAATAGATTAGGTTGGAAGGAGGCTTTAAAGGTCACCTAGTCCAACCCCCCTGCAATGAGCAGGGACAGCTTCAACTAGATCAGGTTGCTCAAAGCCCTGTCCAACCTGACCTTGAATGTTTCTGGGGATGGGCCATCTACCACCTCTCTGGGCAACCTCTTCCAGTGCTTCACCACCCTCATTGTGAAAAATTTCTTCCTTATATCTAGTCTGAATCCACCCTCTTTCAGTTTAGAACCATTACCCCTTGTCCATTTGCAACAGGCCCCACTAAAAACTCTGTCCCTGTCTTTCTTATAAGCCCCCTTTAAGTAACTGAAAGACCACAATAATGTCTCCCTAGCTTCTCTAGGCTGAACACCACCAACTCTCTCAGCCTGTCCTCCATCACTCTGATCATTTCTGTGGCCCTCCTCTGGACCTGCTCCAACCGGTCCATGTCTCTCCTGTGCTGAGGGCTCCAGAGCTGGACGCAGTACTCCAGGTGGGGTCTCACCAGAGCAGAGGGGCAGAATTATCCCTCTTGACCTGCTGGCCATGCTTCTTTTGATGCAGCCCAGGATACAGTTGGCCTTCTGGGCTGTGAGCGGACATTGCCGGCTCATGTCCAGCTTTTCATCCACCAGTACCCCCAAAGTCTTTCTCGGCACCCCCAGCCTGTATTGATACTGAGGGTTGCCATGACCCTGGTGCAGGACCTTGCATTTGGCCTTGTTGAACCTCATGAGGTTCACATGGGCCCATTTCTCATGCTTGTCCAGGTCCCTCTGGATGGCATCCCATCCTCAGGTGTGTCAACCGCACCACTCAGCTTGGTGTCATCTGCCAACTTGATGAGGGTGCACTCAATCCCCCCTCTATGTTACTGATGAAGATATAAAACAGTACTGGTCCCAATATGGACCCCTGAGGGACACCACTCATCACCAGTGTCCATCTGGACATTGAGCTGTTGACCACTACCCTTCTTCATCCACCCAACAATCCACCCATCAAATCCGTATCACTCCACTTTAGAGAGAAGCATATTGTGGGGGACTGTGTCAAAGGTCTTACTGAAGTCCAAATAGACAACATCCATAGCTCTTCCCTTGTCCACTAATGTGGTCACTCCATCATAGAAGGCAACTAGATTGGTCAGGCAGGCTTTGCCCTTTGTGAAGTCATGCGGCTGTCGTGAATCTCCTCACTGCTCTCCATGTGCCTTAGCATAGCTTCTAGGAAGATCTTTTCCGTTACCTTCTCAGGCACAGAGGTGAGGCTGACAACTCAGTAGCTCCCAGGGTCCACCTTTTGACCCATTTTAAAAATGGGTTTAACGTTTCCCTTTTTCCAGTCACCAGGGACTTGCCATGACTTTTCAAGTATCATGGAGAGTGGCTTGGCAACTACATCAGCCAGTTCCCTCAGGACTGTGGGATGCATCTCATCAGGTCCCATAGACTTGTGTATGTTGATGTTCCTCAGGTGGTCATGAACCTGATCTTCTCTTACAGTGGGAGGGACTTTGCTCCTCCAGTCCCTGTCTTGCAGTCCCTCCACTTGAGAGGTGTGGAAAGAGAGATTGCCTGCATGGTCAGCTTCCTCAGGTGGTAATGAACCTGATCTTCTCTTACAATGGGAGGGGCTTTGCTCCTCCAGTCCTTGCAGGCCATCCCCTTGAGAGGTATGGGAAGAGACACTGCCAGTGAAGACTGAGGCAAAGAAGTTGTTGAGTACCTTAGCCTTCTCCTCATCCGTTGTTACCAGTCTGCCAGTCTTGCTCATCAGGGGGATACGCTTCTCTTTGACCTTCTTTTTCTGGCTGACATACCTATAGAAGCCCTTCTTGTTCATTGCATCCCTTGCCAAGTTCAGCTCCAGACGCGCCTTGGCCTACCTGACTCCTTCTGTACACAACGGGGCAGCGTCCCTGTACTCATCCCAGGATTCTGTGATTCCGGACCCTACTTCCACTGCCTGTGCATTTCCTTCTTGCCCTTTAGTTTGCCTATCAGGTCTCCACTCCACTGCCATGCCCGTATCTTGCCTGCCTTCCCTGATTTCTTACACTTGGGGATCGAGAGCTCTTGCACTCTATGGAAAGCATCCTTAAAGATCTGCCAGCTCTGTTCTGCTCCCTCATCCCTTAGGGCAGTTTCCCAGGGCGTCCTATTGACTAACTCCCTCAAGAGCTGGAAGTCTGCTTTCCTAAAATTCAGGGGCCTGACTTTACTCTTCGCCTGCCCCATACCCTCAGGACTGCAAACTCTTCCGGTGCATGATCACTGCAGCCCAGACTGCCTCCAATCTTGATGTCACCAATTACCTCAGTTGTGTTATTGACCGACAAGTCCAGTATGGCGTCTCCTTTGGTAGTGCTTTATATTACCTGGCACAGGAATTTATCCTCCATGCACTCCAGGAGTCTCCTGGATTGCCTACAGCTTGCTGTGCTACTTTTCCAGGAGTTGTCAGGGTCGTTGAAGTCCCCCAGCAGGATGAGAGCCTGCAATTGTGATGCATCCTGTAGCTGGAGTAAGAAGGCTTCATCAATAGGCTTTTGTTGCCTTGGTCTCTGATTCTTACCCATAAGCTTTCGACCTGCTCGTAGCTATTCTTCAAAGACAGCTCTTCACACTCTATGTATTTCCTGATGTAGAGGGCAACCTTTCTGCCCCTTTTTCTTCACCTGTCCCTTCTGAACAGCCTGTAGCCATCGATAGCTTCATTCCAGTCATGGGATTCATCCCACCAAGTTTCAGTAATGGCAACTAGGTCATAGCTTTTTAACAGCATGGTGGCTTCCAGCTCCTCCTGTTTGTTGCCAGTGTTGTGTGCATTGGTGTAGAGGCACTTCAGCTGGGCTGTTGGACGTGTCACCCTCTTAGAGAAACACCCCCTTAAATCCTTTGAGGTATTTCACTGTTTTTTCCCCGTTGACTCCTATTAACCTCAGGAGCCCCTGGCTCATGTCCGTTATATTTAAGTGTGCTCCAGTGTAGCCAACATGTCTGAGAACAACAGGCTGAGGGCCCTCGCTAGCACCCCGTCCCTGTAACCTTGTCGTGTCATCCCACAGCTTGACATGGGCAAGCCTGATATTATTCCCCTTCTCCTTCAAGTCTAGTTTAAAGCTCTGTCAGTGATCCCACCTAGCTCATGAGCAAAGACCCCGTCCCCCGTATGAGAAAGTGCTCATCTGACACCATGGATATGAATTCCACCTGACATCAGCAGGCCTGGTACCGTGTAGGCCATCCCATTATCAAAAAAACCAGAATTGTGGTGGTGACACCAGCCACGGAGACATGTATTAATAGAATGGGTGCACATGTTTTGTCCAATGTTGCTGCCCGCAACTGGAAAGAGAGAGGAAAAAATAACCTGTGCTCCAGATTCCCTTACCAACCATCCCAAGGCCTTGAAGTCTCTTTTGATTGCCCTTGGACTATGAGTTGCCGCTTCATTGCCACCCACATAGAACAGCAGTAATGGGTGATAGTCTGAGCGCCACACCAGGCTAGGAATTTTCCTAGTGATGTCCTTAATCTGGGCCCCAGGGAGGCAGCAGACTTCCTTAAGGTGGAAGGTCTGTCTGGCATACTGGCCTCTCTGTTCCCCTCAGAAGGGAGTTGCCTACAACTATAATATACATTATGTATATGTATATATGTGTGTACGTTTCATTGCTCCATTTCAGATACTGTCTGAAAGGGTTGAAGAATCAACAGTTTTATTTAGTAGACTTTGCTCCTGTTTCTGTCATATTGGTGCATTTCAATTACAACTCTGTCATATATTTCCACAGTAACTTTTGGCTTTCTCTTTTACTATTAGGTACTGGTCTAATTCCTACACTTTCAGCCATCTCTCTTGTCATTCTTTTATTTCTAGTTCTTCATGGCTTCTGTTTTGTCTTTTTTTAATGATAATTCTCTTTCCTGCTCACTAGACACTGACGATTCACCTAGTGTCTCTGTGAAGGCAGCCAGTTGAGAAGAAGTTTTGCCAAGTCTCTATGCTTTATTACTATTTTGTTTAATTTGGAATAAAATGTTTCTGTCTTCAGTTGGTTCACTGGTGTTACTTCCAGAATTGCCAGGAAGTTTTGAGCCTTTTCTCTGTCAATCTCAAAACCTGTAAATGTATTTTGTGGTGTTGATTTTCACAATGGCATGTTTGTAGCATTGGTTTTTAATACTGGTAACCATATATAGGCATAGGGTCTGCTCATTATGAACTGCATCCCCGATAAAAAGATAATGGACAGCACCTCTGAAGTAGATATTTTGGGGCAAGTTTGAATTTAATCAATTTAATCAGTCATCCCTTTGGCATATCCAGAATAATCAGTGATGTATCCAAGTGTAAAATCTGTGTGAGTGAGAAGATGGTCAGTTAGGTACTAGAACACTTAGAGATGGTAGCAGTAAGACCTGCATTCAAACTGATACTTGCCAAAAGTGGAAATGCATTCATTTATCCCTGTACATCTGTCCCAGGGAAGACAGATAAACAGGTCTAAGGGGAGTTATATCACCTGCTAGTTCACATTTCTGTGTGAATCAAGTTAGTCTCACTTAGCCCCATTGACAAAGTTGTGCTTCAAATCTGAGAGTGACTGCACCTCTGATTTACTTGTGGCCTCCTCAAGCCATACCATGTGGTTTCCAGACGGTGGACTTCATCTCCCCTGAGGCAGGAACCCCTGGTGTTTCCCTTTCCAGCCATTCATTGGTACTTTCCTCCTGTCATTTACTGTGCTAACCCCAGCAGGTGAATTAAGTTTGGATCTTGGAGATTTGCTCTCTTGCAGGGACAGTGATAGATCACCAGTAAACAAGTCACGTGCACGGCTAAGCTTCTGACACACTGCACATCATTCACAAAGGGTGTCTGGCAGGTGCTGTGTGGAAACCTGTCTGTTCCTACTCCTTTGGGCAAGTGCGTCTGATGCACCGACACCTCTGGTACATCTTTCCAACCTGGAGGAGCGACATGATCAGCACCAGTTTAGATCCTGATGATGGTGTAACTGTGTTAGCCCAGCATTATATCCAGGCTAATGACTGCCTCTTAGCCAGGCTAGCTAGCTTGAGCACAGGAGAGCGCTAGTATGGATGTCCTGGGCTAGACAGAGGCAGACATGGGTACCCTTTATGTCCCAGGTCAGGCCCATACAGAGCCCAAAAGCCTGTTTCTCAACAGGTTTCTCAGTGCAAGGAAAAAAAGATCAATGTTACTTCTTCTGGAGTGTGAAAATTATGTTCAGCATTTGTGATTTTTACTAATCACCAAATGTCTAGGACCATGGCAATCTAAAAAAATGCCAACACATATGTAACATGTAACTGGGTATATCAGAGTGGACTAGAGGCTCTCCAGATGTCCCTTCTAACCTTAACTGTTCTGAGATTCTGTATACTACAAATACATGGTGTGCAGCTGTCTCTATGTAGTATCTTCATATCTCAGTTCTTGGATACACCACCTGTGATACTATACGTCCATGTTACTGATTTTTCATGAGATTGGCTTCAGCCTAAGTATACATGAATAGTAGTCCAGGCCAACAGGAATAGTTCATCCTGATTAGTATATGGAGAGCCTTAGATGTGCTCCTAGAGTGCATTTCCTGGTATGGCTTAATGCAAAAGTAGTTCAGTGCATCTGCCCTAACAGAGCTCCGCAATGTGAACCAGAGCACAGCAGGTGAGCATCGTCAGGAAATTCACTCTAGAAGCTTGGTCATGATTCGGACTGAATTGGTGATATAAGTTTACCCTCAGTTGGTTACTGATATTTCTCAGGTAAGTGTTCCCCACTGGGCAGGTTCCTGCCAGGCTCTTGTCATCTTCTGGATACTCATGTGCATGCCAGCAGCATGGCTGCTTCTGTGGCCACAAGCTGAGATGCTGCCATCACCTGTTGAGACATTTGCGTCCATAAGCTGCTAGTGAATAATACTTGGCCTACTCATCACAAAGAACACAGACTAGGGCAAAGCATGGCTGGAGGTAAACCATAGGCTCCAGTCATATAGAATGTAGAGGCTTCTCTTGCAAATTCATGTCAAACATACAGAGGGCTCTTGGCCCCATAAAATGGCAGAAGCAGCATACCGAGTATGTACGGTTGTAGCATACTTCTTTTGAGGCAGAAAGCTATCTCATTAATTAAGCATCCCATCCTTATCTGTGTAAGAAATACTCTTGCTATAGTAACTGAGAAAAGATTTGTCCTTAAAAGCAGACATGTATATAAACACATGGCATCCCCCCCGCCATGCATATGGGAATTAATTAACAGCTGTCTACTATTTATGTCACAGCAATCTAGGACAGGAAGTGAAAAACAGATCAGAATCCCTCACCCGACATTTTAGGGGGACTTAGAACAGGCAGATGGCAGTGTCCCATGCTGGAAACTGCCAGGAGATACTAATTCCTATTGATATAAAAAGTCCTGGAGGAACCTTACAGCTATGCAGGCCAAAAGTGTTACAAAACCTGTCTCACTGTAATCCCAAACCATGTAAGCAGGAAACCTTCCACTGCTTCAAGGATTAGGTGTTGCCTTTCTTACTGCTTTCTTTCCTGTCCCGTTTGCAGGTGTATGTTCTCTGGTGGTCTGCTGAAGGGGGTTCCCTACAGCCATTTTTGAGGGGAACCTGGAGGACCATCTGAGGCACAGCACTGGGCTTGAAGTTAAGTGTAGAAGGGTCTCATAGCAGTCACCATCTCTTCAAGTGAGTTTCTGGAGTACCTTGAGGAGGACATTCCTGTCTCCTCTTTTCTGGGAACGGAGTTATGTCACATGGTGGCACCTTTGCAAGCCAAAAAAAAATGTAACTCCTGCTGCAGGCTCTCAGCCTTGTTCACGGAGGTCTAGGGGTTCTTCAACCCTCACTCAGTAATGGAAGGTTGAATGTCTTTCAGATGTTGATCCCCGGATTGTGTCTGGCTTGAAATCAGTGAACAGGTGGAAAGACTTACTGGGCAGTGGGAAACAGATAAAACCTGCAAGGATGGTGTGGTTATGTAAGCCCCATTTTTTTAGCTAACCTGTCAGTAGATGCAAAATCATAGTGCAAAGAATAAAATCCCAATATGCTGGTTGGTATTTATCATACCAGGCTATTTTTGCCAAGACACTTTTTTTTTCCCCTCAATAATAATTAGTGGTGAGACATTACTATCAGTAACAGTTAAGGATTTTGTGAAACATAAAGCAAGAATATACATAGCTAAATTCAGACTGAAAAAATCTCATTCTGGCCACTTGGATTCTTGCCAGCTTCCCACCGTATTCAGTGGTACTGTGTTACCAAGTGCTCTTGAATATTTATGTTATTTTGCCTTTCCACAAATAAGGTAGTCTGTTGAGTTTAGGTACCTCAGTTTTGTAGTTGAGCATGCTTTGGAAGCCTCTGCGTATTGGGAGATCAATCCACTTGGGATCCTGCTGTTCATCATTGTGCTGGCAGTGTCCAAAAGCCTGGACTGGGAATCGGAGCTGAGCCGTACATTAACTGTTACATACGTTTACAGTAGGCAAGACAGACAGTTGTCTGCTTCGGACAAACTTGCATTCTTACAGAGATCCAGCAAACTGCTGCAGCGAGAGCATGGCAGTGTTTATTACTTGAACTTCTTTGTGCACTGCGTTTTTCTAGCTAAAAGAATACTCTATCAGTTGTTATGGCCCTTTGACATAGGGACCCTGGTGACAACAGGAGTAAGGTGGGGTCTGAAACCAATTCAATTTGTAGGTTTTATTTATTCACTAACCTACAGAGAAATGTTTCTCATTCAATATAACAATGGTGCTAGTTAATCTGGATGTATTGTCCAAATCAGGAGGAAATAATGCATTTCCCTATCTTGAGGGATTAGTAAAGATGTAGTCATAGAAATGCTCAAATGCCAGTATCTTTATTCCTGTCCATTTTGACCTTTGGGCTGCCCCCAAAATATCCTGCAGAGCCACCATATGTAGCCCTTAACAATAAAAACATGAAGAACAATAATATTTCATTAGTGAAGTTTTCCCCTGTGTCTGCATCTAGATCTCAATCTAGATTTGCCATTTGCTTTGATAAGTACAAGTGATTTTCTGCTGTATGTCATGCTATTTAACCTGCAGATGACTGCATTGCTTAGACTGCTTGACAAATTGATGTAACGACAGTGTAGGATTGATATAATTAACTTGAAGAAGTGTTAAGTGACAGCTTAATTCTACAAGTGGTAACAGTTCATAATATTTTCTATTCAGGCTCTGCATTGAAGATACGAAATCATTGTGATACCTGAATCAGTGTAGCAGCCATCATATCCCTCCTCCTCATGCAAATACAGGAGGATTTAAGCAGTCAGCTGACAAAAGTGTCTCAGATCACTAGGCTGCTTCTGACAGCCATTGCCCACTGAGTGGTGGAGGTGATGGGAAGAAAGAGCTAGAGCTCTCACCTTAAAGCAGCCAGCTCTACATCTGCAGAGGGAACACTGAAAGTTGTCACTCAGAAGCTGTTCAGAGCTGATGAGAGGAACCTGCCAGAACAGCGCATGGATTGGGCAGGCACATTGAATGGGAGCTGCAAATACAGCAGTTGGTGCCTGGAAGTCAGACGCGGCCTGAAGCCTGAAAAACTGCATTATCTTGTACCTGTGTGTTAATGCCTGGTAATTACCCTGGGTTACACAGTGACCATACATGATCCTCTAAGTGAAGTATTTCCATAATTTTAGACACCATAAGGAAATCACAGTAGTTATCATATACTGTTTCTTCATTATTTCCAATGGGGAGAGAAAGGAAAGAGAAGGAGCATCTTAACTTCCATCCAGTTTCCCTTATAGTTGTACTCCTCCCATTAAGAAAGATGGTAGTTTTGGCAACCTCCCTTCTCATCCGTGGCATATCAAGAATGGCCACATCAAGGTGTTGTTTTTGAATGCGTAAGATGTGCCTCTTTGGGGCTAAAATGACATGTACAGAAAGATTAAAGTCGCCTAATTTATCTTCCTGTCTAAACAGAGAAATCAGAGATAGCTTAGGAGAAGTAATGTATTCTCATCTTTATAAATGGAGAGCTAAGGTGTGAGGTTTGCTCCCTGTCACACAGGAATTTGCAGCTGTGGATGGGGCAGTTGTCCTGTTGCCATGGCCAGTCAGGTAATGCAAAACTACCTGTTTCCCACGCTTTTCATCCCAGGTGATGTTGGTTGACCCCTTGCTGCCTGACTAGAGCAGAGGGAGGCCAAATGAGGGGCTGAAGTTGCTTCTTTTCCCGGACCTGCAGTGGCTTCCCTCTTCCTGCGAAAAGAAAATACCAGGTTGTCTTCAGATTTTTTGAATTGTTTGAGAATGCTTAGGTTCTCCTTTTGCTTTCTCTCATTTTTTTTCCCCCTGAAGCTTAAAAAATCTGAAAACCTGACAACGACTATTTATTTTTAGAGGCAGACTGCATTTCTCAGAATTGCTGTTTCTAAGCACTGTGTGTTTATTAATAGTGGCTGATTTGTAAAACTAGGCTTTTAGCCATAGATAGGACATTTCCAGTGACAGGAAAGACACTAATGCCAAATATACGTCAAAAGACAGAATGGAAAGATCCTTATTGGCAAATGACCAGCTTAATGAATTTCACAAACCTTCCATCACTATTTGTTTTGCAGACTATTAAAAAAACGTACTCAGGAAAAGGAAAGTCAAAACCTATCCAAAGTTGATAGTTTCTTTAACAATTTCTGGCATAGTGTGTCATGTTTCAAGAGGTAGATTCTTTCTCATGACTTATGCTCTTGACATAACTTCACATTCTACCTAGCAGGACAGAATAGCAGGAGACAGAAAAAAAGTTAATCTGTCATTTGAATAAGCAATTAGGTAAGCAAGATAACACCCCAACAGGGCATTTTTTACATGTTAAAGTGTAAAAGAAGAAGGGAATAGTGTGTTTTCTTGAAATGGCCATAAAGAATTCTTGTCAAGTGTCTTCCTTGTTTAAAGAAGATGCTCAACACATCTACTGAGCCATGGAAGACATTTTTTTACATACAGACACATACTAAAAGAAGTACGTCTAAACATACAGTCACTATTATGTCCAAGTAGTGATTTGCCACAAAGTTGTCAGGTGTTTCTAGGGCATAAATGACAAACATGACATCGTTTTAAATTGCCCCATTTGATATACTGCAAAATTTACATTAAAGTGCAGATGGCATAGCTATCATTTGGTTTGTCTGTCTGGGTATTACTGGCCTTATAATACATTTCTTAAAGATTTATTGGCAGATTCTCTCTACTGTTTCACCATGTTCTGAGTTCAATGTAGAAGAAGTATCTGGGCTCTGTGGAAGTCATCTTCACAGTCCCATCCCAGTATTAGAATATTCTAGCAGATGCTTTAATTTTCAGCCTTTGGGATCATTTGTAATGGTTAGTGAGTGTACTAGACATCCTTTTCTTGTATTTACTCCTCAACATATCCTTTGTCCAGATTCTCTGGAGAAGGTGATATAGGAGTTGGCTAAGCCATATCTATATCTTTCAATGTCTTCTCAGATGAGCATCCCTCTGTCCAAGAACTACACTCTTAATTCCTTTTGAAATAAAGCACCACTCAAATACATTTCAGTGGGTTTCAGATGCACAGGTGTACATTCTGTATGAAGATTTCAGAGTTTGTAAGTTTTATTTACAGAATTTGTAAGTTTTATTTAAAATGCATCCTTCCAGGTCAGTGGGATTATGCATTATGAGTTTTCCTGGGCAAACATGAAAAATGAAAAGTTATATTTTACCATCTAGTTATTATTTGCCCATAACACTTTTGTTATGTTTAGTTTCTTTTTTTTCCTATTCACTCATCCACATACAAAGTGAGAGTTCCCTATGGCTTCTTTAAGTGCCTGTGTGGATGGAGCGTGTACTGAAGGCCCTATGTGCACTGTACTCCTTGATGGTCCCTGGCAGGCTCAGTAAGCAGACTCTCTTGTGCGAGTGTGTATTCTTAGTGACTGGGAGTACAAATACCCACATTCATGTGGACATCAGTGTTCACATGCAGTGTCCCACAAATTTGCCCGTACATTCTAGCATGCCTTAGACCTGAAAATTTTTCACTGAATTTTTTGAACAGATCACATAGTGACCCCCTGACAAAAACTGAAGTAGTATTTAGCAGTCTGGCTATCTCTGTTCTGCAAGCCTCTATATCATATTTTTGCTTCAGACTATTGGCAATAGTTGGTCACCTGAACTAGAATCAGACTTGATAGTTGCTAGAACTAATTCGTAATACAAATGTCAGGCTTTTATTGAAAAGGAAGTGAGAAAAAAAGGACATTGTAGGATTGTCACAGTGCTATCCAAATACTTTAATAGCTGAAAGGTAGATATTCTGCCCGTTTGTTACTTTTAAAAACTTTACTCATTGCAAGAACAAATAAAGATTATTACAAAGGAATGTGAGGAAGGTGGTACACATTTAATTGCAGCTTTCCTGGTCAACTATGCATAGTTTATTTGTGTGCCAGTATAGACTGCTCAGACTATTTGCCCATGTTCTGGCAATCACTTCTCCTCAGCTACAATAGCGGAAAATTTCATTTCAGGTTTACTCTTCCTTCAGTGAGACTATTGCGCATGTGACTGGCAGGAAGAAAGCAGTGTCAGTGGAATATGCTGGTCTTTTTGCTCAAGTCCAGACTTTCATAGAATACATGATACATTAGTGTAAATTCCGATGCTTTGCTGGATTACCTGTTGATCTGAAAGTCTGTCTTTAGAAGTCCTTCACAGCTACTCACAAACATGCAAGCAGTCTGTCTGGAAATGTATGGGCTTGCCTACTGTGAAGCAAGCTATTTGGCTAATTGGCTGTGCACTAGCTACTCTGCACTAATTCCTCACATAGATATACTTACCCCAAAGCAAAGGTGAAGTAGCTGACTATACCTTGAAAGTGTAGGGTAACCAGCATGGTATCTTTGCCTGCACCACAACAGATTCCCAGTGCAAGCAGGCCTTAGACTTGTAAAGGCTTTGCTGTCCTAAAAAAATCACATCTTCTTTCAAGTCACTAAGTTTCAGCAGCTTAGTTTTCTTTGGCTGGGTTCTGAATGTGACTGCCCAGATGAGGCCAGGAGATGGGGTTAAAGAATTGGTTTTTGACTCTGCTCATTTCTCACTAGCACTATAGACCAGCTAGCAGTACATGAGGAACTCTGCAAATCTGAGCCTGGCAGCTAATAAAACTGCTGGATTTTATGCACAAAATTAATTTGACTCATACTTACTTGTCTTAGAAATATAATGCAGCTATGTCAGAGTGGCAGGCCTTTGCTTGTTGCAGACTTCGCCTTGTTCCCTCTGTGGTGCAGTTCCCTTGCACTGTGGGTATAAAAGGAGTAGGACACTTGTGAAAACAGGTCGTGTGCAATTGCTTGTGGCTCTTTTGGAGAAAAAAACACAGGTAGAGCTTAGAAACATTTATGTGATATGCAGAGCTGGGGGCTAAAAAGCTAACGTTCCCAGTTCTCCCTTCACAGGACATTTCGTTAACAGTAAACGCTGCCATGCAGTAGTATATAACAAGGACACAACAAGGCTGTATAGAATGGTGTAACTGGCACTAAAAAAAGATGATTTGAGAAAACCAAAGCAAGCCAAGTAGATGCTTCCCCAAAGAGGCTGTGAGGAAAGTGCTCACAGATGGTAAGTGGACTTTTTAAAATGAAATACTATAAATAGGCTAATGAAACTCTGTTTAGGAATGCACTGACAATACCACTTCCAATTTGCAGTTGTGGAGTGACATTTTTTCCTGCCTTAGAAAAATACAAACCTGGAATTCAATTCTGCCAGCAGATGGTCAGCAAAGACTCACCATATTAAAAAAACAGAATTCATAATACTCAGATCTGCTTTATAATACACAGTATGATGTATTTTGAAAATTATGTCTGTGATTTTCTTCAGGTGCTCCCCGAAGCGGAAAGGAGAGGAGAGGGGAGGAGTGGTGATTCCTATCATCAAACCCAGCTAATCACATCTTTTTAAGTGGAGAAAGATCAGTCTCTGCTCCTCCCTATTTGCTTACTCATAGAATCATAGAATCTTTGGGTTGGAAGGGACCTTTAAGGTTGTCTAGTCCAACCTCCCTGCAGTGAGTAGGGACATCTTCAGCTACAGGTTGCTCAGAGCCCCATCTGTAGTGCTGCTGTATCTGGATTTAGAGTAACATGCTGGGAAAAAAACTGGGATTGGGACATGCAGGTGGATGCTTGAGGTACAGAAAGAGCTAGGCTTGGTCAAAATTGGACCAAGAGAGAGAGCTGAAACTTTGTTATTTTCTCCTTATATGGTTAGTCTTAAGGTGCAGCTATTTGGATAGCACTTGCGCTGAGGTCGCTCTGCCTGTGCTCTGGGCTAGAGGGATGTGGGGCAGCTTGAGTCAAGGAGAGTTGTGTGGCTGTATTAGCCCAGTGCTGCATCTGAGCTAGGGTACCTTGTCTATCAGCTGAGATTATTAGCCTGTGTCTGGTATCCCACTAACCCTTCTGGTCAGCCTGGGCAGAGGGAGTCTGTTTCTGCCTGCCATATGCTGATCGAGCCCTGGGAGCCAGGGCCGTGGTGCACCAGCCCTCTGTAGGCTCTCCTCAGAGCAACTTGCTAGGTGGAGCAGGAAGGATGCAGTTGTGCAGAGCTGAGATCTGATCTCCATCAGATCTCCAGACAAGAACCTGAAGCCAAAGGCCAACCCACCAACAGCACGCCTTCTCTAGGAAACTAAAATCCTGTCTAGACAATTAGATACCATTTTTAGTGTATTTAATACAAAACCTTTAATGTGGATAGTCACACTCTAGTGCTATATAAGAAGAATATGAATTAACTTTCTCTCACCTCTTACCCTCTTCTCACTACTACCTTATTCACAGCTCATCCCAAATACATACATACTGAGCTTCTCTTTCCTCTTCATTTGCCTTTCAGAGGTATATGCAGTTTCTCTGATTTTTTTTTTTTCCCTAGTTTTAGTTTTTAATCTGAAACATAGTTATCTAATGGCTTTACTTCATGGTAGCATGCTTGTTGTCTACTCTAGGTCAGAGTGAATTCAGTGCTTATGAATGAATGCTAAATGAGCAACCCAGAAGAACAGATTTCAGCTGGTATTTGTCCATGGGTAGGAAGGTCTCAGTGCTGCTTTGGTATGGTCTTCCAGAGAGGCCTCCAAATATTCAAGTGTCTGATTTGTGTATGTTTGAAAAGTCTCATCCTGTGTCTTGCAGGGAGTGAATCCAGTCCCAACAGGCAGTTTATCGTTTGGCTTCTCCCTGCTATGTCTACCACAATTAATGTTTTTGCTGGTTTGTGGGACTGCTCCCTAGGAACTGAAGTAATTTGTTTTGCGTATTATCACACAACTGCCATTAGCGGTTGTGCATTTTGATCACAGCCGAGCCCGACTGGACTGGGTCCAAGGATAAACCCAGTTCCCCTCCCTTAGGCATCCATTTCTACTCACTTGCATCACCAACACCCTCTGCTATGTAATATTCACTCTGCTTCTCCGAAAATAAAAGTCCTCATTATATTACACCATGCTGTTGCTATATCCATCATAGAGGAGTGGCCCTATTAGGGAAGCAAGGCTGACTACATATATGCAACTCATGCAGTAGTGAATTATATGTTGCTAGTAATAATAATTATTTCAAGCTGGTAAAAATGGCCGAAGCTACAAGTCTCTCCCTCTGAAATCATGGGCATCACCACAAGGCATCCCATGCGTCTGTCACCACTCCTCCTAACTTACTTTCATGCTCCAGGGAACTGAAGGAGCTGTGCAAAAATGTGACACAGACTTTTATGGCCAAATGATACAAACTGGAGCTGTTCTAACTCCACATTGAGGATGGTTGTATGTGTGCATGTATGCTCACATGCAACTGGTGCTCCTTAGGAGAAACAGATCCTATTATAATCTCAACATGAAACCCAGCAACTATTTTTGAGGAAGTGAAGCGAGAAAGAAAATTGAAACAAAGAGTATTTATTGTTACTTTTCCCTCAGCCAGGAGACCTTGCAGACAGTGAGATGTATTTTCTGCTTGTGTTCCCTGGTCATGGCTCTGCTGTCTTCAGTGCAGTTCTGTCAATTTACATCAGCAGAGATGTGACCTTCTGCTTGCCTGAAATTTATACAGACAATCCATCATTCAGTCAGTTGCAGACTGTGTGCTTTATGGGGCAACCTCAGCTTTAGCGTATACACATCTATGCTTTGTCAAGACATGCACTGTTTATGTTCAAAGCAGCCAAATATGTCTTTATGAATAGAGATCTCAGATATTACTATGGTAACCCAATACTGTCAGTCAGGAGTAAATTATTAATAGTTTTCAGCAGCAGAAAATGCAAAATCCTGTTCCTGATGGCTGTGCACTGTGTTGTCATGTGTTTTATTGAGAAAATAATGCAAGACTTTTGTAGTACTGGGATTTCATAGTACATTATGTAAGCTATAAGATCTTTTTTCTTTTCTTTATATATTTTTCCTGGAGCTTTGTCACCTACTCTCAAGCTTTAAGCAGCTGTAGCAGTTTATCTAATCATTAGCAGACAGACAGAATGGGTTATGTTTAAAAGGGAATTTCTTCCTCTGAGCTTCAACGTTTCAATGCAAAACTCACTTGTTTTATATTTTGTATAGAAAATGCATCCTGACATTTAATAAATTACTGTTTTAAATTAGAATCTGAGTGGTAACTATAAAAATCAGAATTTAGAGGAAAAATGTGTCTGATGTCTGCTAGTTTTTGATACAGCTTTTCTATCCAGGAATAGCATGGTTGTGAAAGTACTGCAGAAGTTTTAATTTTTTTTTTTAAATACAATCAGTAATACACAAACTTTTTTCTGACCAAAACATATGT
>NW_010535272.1:0-31988 GCF_000687285.1 Phaethon lepturus | reverse complement strand
AGGGAAAGACTGTAGCGTTTTAATTTTCTAAGAAAACAGAAGCTAAATTGAGGAGCTCTGAAGGTTTGATTTTGCACTATTTATTAAGAATTTTTGTAATGGATTTTCTTTGCTCAGATATGCCCCCCAAACATATTTGTCACAGTTTAGCCCCAGCCGGAAACTAAGCACCACGCAGCCGCTTGCTCACTCCCCCCATGAGATGGGGAGAGAATCAGAAGAGTAAAAGTGAGAAAATGCATAGTTTGAGATAAAGACAGTTTAATAGGGAAAGCAAAAGCCACGCACACAAGCAAAGCAAAACAAGGAATTCATTCACCTCTCCCCATGGGCAGGCAGGTGTTCAGCCGTCTCCAGGGTAATAATTTCTTGGGAGGACAGATGCCATCACTCCGAACGTCCCTCTACCCCTTCCTTCTTCTTCATCCCAGCTTTATATACTGAGCATGACGTCATATGGTATGGAATATCTCTTTGGTCAGCCAGGGTCAGCTGTCCCAGCTGTGTCCCCTCCCAGCTCCCTGTGCACCCTCAGCCTGCTCGCTGGTAGGCCAGCACGAGAAGCTGGACTGTCCTTGACTACTCAGCAACAACTCAAAACATCAGCACGTTATCAACATTTTCTCATCCCAAGTCCAAAACATAGCCTCACACTAGCTTCTATGCAGAAAATTAACTCTATCCTGGCTGAAACCAGAACAACATTTTAAACATTTTCTTTTGTAAAATTGCCTGGATGTTCTTTTTAGGGTTTGTACGAAAAGCATCATGAGGATAAGAGGTCAATTCACTTGGAAATTAAACATGCCAGTGGCGTAATTTGAGGGCAGAATATTTTCTATCTTTTATATCAAGATCAATGTATACTTCTGTGTTCTGGTATTAGCAAACACAGCAGCCATTCTCTGAAGGGTCAGACAACTCCTTTAAGCTTACACAACTGGTTGACACAATGCTTACTTTTTCAACAGGCTCTGAACCAAAGACAGGTTTTATGTGCAGGGTTTGAAATACAAAGCTGATGGTCTAGGACAGATATTATAACCTCATCAGCTGAACAGACCAGAGCTGTATCTGCCTGGCTGTCTATCACAGGCCCTTAATGAGTCCTTTGGAAAAAAGATAAAACCAGGAAATCAGAGTTGTAGGATGCCTCACTTTACTGAGACACCTGGCAGATGGCATTGATTGTTTCTAGGAAAAGCATTAAACTGAAGAGTAGGCAGTTTTTTGCCAGCTGTTCAAGCCAGATCACGCTTCACTGCAACTTTATAGAGGTAAATGTGGGATCCCATTTCAGAAGGAATGGGAAATCTCAGGTGTTCAGCAGAGCTCGGAGTAGATGGGGCCAAACAGTGTACCTCAAATGAGTGGCAGCACAGCAGGCTTCTTGGAGAAACTCAAAGTTCAAAGCATACTCTTGTTTTTTATCAGATTCTTGTTAGAAGTAAGTTTTCTGTAACAGGCTGCTGAAATTAGAGAGCAAAGCAGAGCTAGCCTTTACTCACCTTGGGAGGAGAAAGAGTGATTTTAGTGGAAGTTTTAAGTAAGCTGCCTGTGCTTATCTGAGGACATTCTTCTGTTGGGCTCTGAGCTGAGATGTAGTGCTGCATGTTGAGACAAGTATTTGTACCATCAAGAAAGGAAGGAAATTAATTTTCATGAGAATATTCATATGGAAAAAACCAGGGTGAAAATGAGCTTGAATTTACTGAAAAAAAATCCAAATGTATGCATGTATTCATTAGGCAGTTTCAGAGATTCTCAGGGGAAGTAGTGGATGATAAATTTCTTAGAACTTTAATAAGCAGGCTGGAAAAATCACTCTAATATATCACAAAGCACACCACCTGAATTGCCTACAAAGTGCCCAGATTACCTACTAGATATCTAGTTTATAGCTTTATTTGAGAGGGGAAAGGTCCAAAGGCACTAATGAAAATTAACAAAAAATCCAGCCCTCCTTTTTCTGCAGTAGGATCCTGTTGTCCTCTGGGGTTTTGAGACCTTCCACCAGATTCTTTGTGGACATATTCAGCATGCAAAATGGGAAGGAGAACACTTGTTTATTTCCAGTTTCTTTATCACTGCAGCATCTGCACGACTGTCCAAAAGCCACCTTTTAGCAGGAAAGAAAATATTTCTTCCCCATGTAGGGTGCAGTCTGTGGTAGGAAATTAACTATTTACGAAGGCCAAGGAGTGATCCTGAAATGTAATCCACTGAAAACTAGACAGTGGGGCCATAACATCAGCAATGGGGTTGTCCTTAGCAGATATTTTAGCAATTCAGTAAACTCAGATAGAATCATGATTCAGGAATACTCAAGGCATGTCCCTCTTGCTTGTGACTGAAAAAGGAAACACTACAAATCAGATAGCAAAAAGCAAAGAAAAGAAGAAGAAAAAGTAAAAAGAAAAAGGAAAAAGGAAAGGAAAAAGGGAAGGAAAAAGAAAAAAAGATAAAGCAGAAGAAAAAAAAAAGAAATATCAGTAAACCTTCATGAAAATCCACAAGGCTTGGGATTAATATGTAATTTTTGCCTGCTCTGTGTTGATTACTGTTCAGCCTGCAGGCTGTAATAGACTTCCTGAAGGAAGGCTGGCGTGTAACAGCGTATGGGTGAATGGGAAAGGCCCGAGCCTGTGATGTGCTTAACATACTGGTTTGGACACAGTCATTGCTTCACGACCAAGAAAAACCCCAGAAGTTGTGATTGTAACAAGAGCAATGCTGCTTTCTGCTATTCCCCACCCATCCCTAACATTTTTATCTTTTCCTCCATCCTGCATCCAGCCTAGCCATCTCTTGCAGGCAGCTGATGGCCTCTCTGCAAGTTGACATGTGTTAAGCCCTACCCCACTCAGCTGATTTCCCTGCAGAGGTGTTAGGGGGATTGGCCAGGGGATTTAAGAGCTGAAATTCATGCCCCAAGAAGGGTAAAATGCTGCAGCTAAAGTCTCATTTATTTGAGACAGTGACTTGCACTTACAAGGCCTTGCACTGCTCAGAGCTCAATAAACATCTCAAGTTGAATAGTACATCTAGGTGTCATTTCACAAAAAAGTGTGAATTACCTGGTGTTTTCTTGTACTTGTATCTTCTTCGTGCCCTCCCTGAAATAGAAAGGAAAGGAGGATTGTTTAAGCATGGGGCAGAAGAGTTCAAGCCTGGTTTCACAATGCCTGGTCTCATAAGCAGTCCCTGTGAGGTTGCTTGGAAGAATAAAGGCTGCATTCTTCCTGTCTGCAGAGCACATTAGGAAGCTAAAACCAAGGGGTTTTTTCTTACTGAAGAAAATCAGACTAAGGTCTGTGTCTGAGACATGGTGGAAGTCTCAAGAGAGACTTCAGGGCTGTAGTATGACTGCTTAAGGGATCAGGAACACAAGTAGTATTCTTTATCCTTCCAGTTGGAGGGAATGATGAGGGAAGAAACAGGAAGAGCCAACGGATCAATACCTGGCTCTGAGCCTGGTGTCACTGGCAGAATTTTGGGTTTATTGATCATGTGTTGGTCTACACGACACCAGGACAGCCATCAGCAGACAGGCTTACACCTATCTCAAAGGGGGAAAATAATCTTTGCACAGGAGTTAGAAGGGCTCATTGAAAGAGCTTTAAATTCTTTTTGAAGTGGGAAAGGGATAAAACCAGGCTCGCTAGAGATAAGCCTGGGGGTGGCACGCCAATGTTTGAGGGACAGTGTGCTAGTGAGGTCCTTCAGTCTGCTGTCTCAGTGGAGGTAGGGGATGGAAATCCATGCGGCAGCAAAGGCACAAGGATTATTGATGTGTTAGAAACCACAGAAGTGCCTGAGAATGGTCATGTAGGAATTAGGGCTTCTGCCCCCCAAAAGATGGTGGTGGGACAAAATTATAGGTTGTTGATTCTTGGAGAAGGAAGGAGGGGGGTCAGCAGAAGTGCTACCTTGGACTTCCAGAAGGCAGACTTTGGCGTCTTTGGGAGACTGGTTGACCGAATCCCTTGGGAGGCAGTCCTGAAAGGCAAAAGAGTCCAGGAAGGCTGGGCATTCTTCAAGAAGGAAATCTTAAAGGTGGAGGAGCAGGCCTGATCAGCAGGCCATGTGCTGAAAGAGGAGCTGGAGGGGAAGAAGACCAGCCTGGCTAAACAGATATCTTTGGCTTGAAGTCAGAAAAAAAAAAGAGAGTTTAATGACCTTTAGAAGAAGGAGCAGGCAACTCAGGAGGACTACAAAGATGTTGTGAGGTTATACAGGATGAGAGTTAGAAGGGCCAAAGCCCAACTAGAACTTAATCTGGCTCCTGCCATAAAAGACAATTAAAAGTGTTTCTATAAATACATTAGCAACAAAAGGAAGGCTAAGGAGAATCTCCATCCTTTATTGGATGTGTGAGGAAACATAGTGACAAAGGATGAGGTAAGGGATGACGTACTTAATGCCTTCTCTGCCTCAGTCTTTAATAGTAAGACCAGTTGTTCTCCAGGTACCCAGCCCCACGAGCTAGAAGATAGGGACTGTGAGCAGAATGAAGCCCCCATAATAAAAGGGGAAATGCTTAGGGACCTGCTACACCACTTAGACACAAACAAGTCTATGGGGCCTGATGGGATCCACTCAAGGGTACTGAGGGAGCTGGCGTAAGTGCTCACCAAGCCAGTTTCCATTATTTATCGGTAGTCCTGGCTAACCGGGGAGGTCCCAGTTGACTGGAAGTTAGCAAATATGACAACCATCTACAGGAAGGGCCGGAAGGAGGGTCCGGGGAACTACAGGCCTGTCAGTCTGACCTTGGTACCAGGGAAGGTTATGGAGGATATCACTTTGAGTGCAGTCCACAGGCCCAGGCAGCATGGATTTATGAAAGGCCGGTCCTGCTTACCAACCAGACCTTGTTCTGTGACAAGGTGAATCACTTAGTGGGTGAGGAAAAGGCTGTGGTTGCTCATCTACCTAGACTTTAGTAAAGCCTTTGACACCATTTCCCACAGCATTCTCCTGGAGAAACTGGCTGCTCATGGCTGGGATGGGTGTTCTCTTTGCTGGGTACAAATCTGGCTTGATGACCAGGTCCAAGGAGTTGTGGTGAATGGAGTCCAAAGGGCAACAAAACTGGTGAACAGTCTAGAGCACAAGTCTTATAAGGGGCGACCAAGGGAACTGGGGTGGTTTAGTCTTGAGAAAAGGAGGCTCAAGTAAGACCTTATCACTCTCTGCAACTACCTGAAAGGAGGTTATAGCGAGGTGGGGGTCAGTCTCTTCTGTGATAGGACAAGAGGAAATGGTCTCAAGTTGCTCCAGGGGAGGTTTAGATTGGACATTAGGAAAAATTTCTTCACTGGAAGGGTTGTGAAGCATTGGAACAGGCTGCCCAGGGGAGTGCTTGAGTCACCATCCCTGGAGGTATTTAAAAGATGTGTAGACATGGTGCTTAGGGACATGGTTTAGTGGTGGACTTGGCAGTGCTGGGTTAACGGTTGGACCTGATGATCTTAATGGTCTTTTCCAATTCTATGATTCTATGATTCTACGAAATGGGGAGGTGCCTGCCAGAGCTCCCCTATTTTCCACGTGGCCATTACTCTAGCACAGATCAGGAAAACATAATTTGTTCTCTACCTCTACCCAGCTGGGAGTAGTCCAAGGTCTAGGGTGTCACTTCAGGACAGATGGAGTCTGCCATTTGTCCTTACAACTCTTCTGTATGTGAAATGGCCTTTCCTGTACCCATATGCCCACTGTGCATATGTGTGTGATTCTCTGCCTCTGGGACCTCTCTCACACTGGAGAAATCCCTTCTAATTATTTCATTATAGCCAAGTGACCTTTACCTTTGTTCCACCTGCAATAATCATACCACCATGTTTCCCAGTACAAGGGAAGGGGGCACTCAGAATTAGCAGCTGCAAGGCTGTGAACAGAAAACAGGCATGGCTGTCTGCCTCCCTCTTTCTCTCTCTGTCTTACAGGTTCAGCTGTGGAATTGCCAGTCACAGGCTCCGGTAGAAAAGCTTCAAAGACGTTGATGGCTTTGGCACTGTTTTTGTTATATATTAAAAATTAACAATAATATGTATCTAAAAATGCACCATTCTGTAAACTGGAATATGTTTCTCCCTCAGCCCTTTTTTTCTAACATCCTAGTTAGAGAGGCTAAGATAAAAATAAGAAAATTTGAGCAAGCAAATCTGATGCATGTTTTCCTGTCTCTTTGAGATGCAGTGAATAACTGCAGGCAGAGTAGACAAATTCATGTGTTGTACAGCTGCAAAAAAGACCATGGTAAGAAACAGAAGACAACTAAATGCATGTGGCTCCCCCATCTTTTCCAGGCTGCACTAGGATCCCAGGGAAGCATTGCATGCCTTCTGTCTCTTTTCTGTGTCTTCCTTACCCTCTTCTAAGGGTAGATATAAAAGAGGATTAATTGAAAAAGCATTTGGTGTCTTCTTGCAGCTCACCACCAATCTAAGCTAAGATTTATCAAGAGATCATCCTAGTCTATGGTGCAGCAAAGATTAGTCAGGCTTTAAAATAAAACTCTTTGGAAAAAAAGTTCACTAAAAATAAACTGTCATGCTTTTACCCACGAATAGGTACAAGGACTACAAATAAGACACCAGTGCTTAAAACAACATGGAATCACAATGCAAGAATGAATAAACACCTGTCTTGTGTTGAGATGAGTAAAATATGAATTTTAATACTTCTGCACTAGATGGGGTATGGTCGTACCCTGGGTTTTTGAAGGAAACAGAAATTCTGCATTATTTTTAAATGGTTAAATGGCATCATGTTATTAAACAAGCATACATGTAGACATGTCAGTGGGAATCTTCCCACTAATGAACATCCTTGAAACCTTTGGTGCCTGAAAATGCCTTGATACTTGGCAAGTGGCAGGGTGCTTTACATCCCAAACAACCCTGACACCACTATTAGGGATTTAGCACATCAAACTTGGTTCACAGAGAGTAGCCTGACAACTCTGCCCAGCACAAACTGGAAAACACATTCACTGTCTGAGGCACACAGATAGTAAGAGATTAAATGCAGTCAAGCAACCAAAGCCCTTTGCTGTTTGTTTGTGTTAATGCTTATTGCATATTAGTGGAAGCAAAACCAACACATTAACCCAACCATTATACTGTGAGGAAATAATGCTGCAAGGGACCTAAGGAGGTCTTCTGTCCTACATCTGAGACAGGATCAGTCGCTGTTGTCTCACCTCTGACAGGTTCTTGTTTAAACTAGAGGGTCAGTGAAGGATATCCCTAGCCTCTGCAGGCTACTTCTGCAGAGTAGAAGAGTGTGTGTAACACCTAACCTTAGACTCCTTGCTAAATATTACGTTCTTGTCCTGTCTACTACAGCCACAGATAGAAAAGAGTTTCTGTCCCATAGAGCAGCCTATTTCACAATGGAATGCTTTTCTGATCCTCACTTGGTGTTATGTTGCGGGAGAAGGATGAACTTCACAACTCTATGAGAGTTATATTCCGAAAACCGTTTATTGTCTTGTCCGCACACACTCATAATTGGTTACAGCTTGTTACACACACTATTGCAGTTGGCTATATACAAAATATCACGTGCTGTCCATGCGCCTCTCACACAGTCAGGATTCGCTGCCTGCAGGTGTTCCTGTTTTCCTCGCTTCTTCTTAGTTGTTTACCACAGCTCCTTCTCCTCAAGGCCGAGCCGTGCAGATATCCAGCTGTTTACCAGCTTCTCAATGCCACAGCTCCTTCTCCTTAAGGTCGAGCCGTGGAGATCAACACCACAGCTCCTTCTCCTTAAGGTCGAGCTGTGCAGGGTGATCCCAACATTATATCTTAATTTAAATACCTAGCTTTTTATGAGAAGAGTTACATTTGTTATATTAAAGCTTACAAGACATGCAGTCCAGTTCTCACTTCTCACTGTACAACCACAGAATAAAATGCCCCTTTTGTTCTGACCATAATAAAGCTATCAGTCACTTGGTTTTATAATGTGGTATTTTAGTGATGGTTTGCTATATTCAGCATAATCTGTTTCCATTTCACGAGCAGGGAAGATTCAGGGCCTCTCTTGTATACAACTTGCAAAAAGAACCCTTGTTTTGTGAAAACTCTACTTTTTTGCATCTGTTCAGAGAGTCTTCTTTAACTCCCAGATCATAAATGGAAGTTATTTTGCTTCTTCCTGAAGTATGTCAGGAAGATGTCTTTGGGGACTAGCCTTATTTTGTTGTATTATGGTGTTTATGTGTCTGGCACTTTCGGCCAAATGTTGTGATAATATGTACTATGCATCACAGTGTACGCTATCAAAATCACAGACTGGCTTTCAGATATAGAAAAATGAAAAGTGAGGAACTTTGCAAGATGGAATCAATCACAATGTTCGGTGAGTCATGAAGTGTTCTGCATGCTCACATAAGGGAGTGTTGTCATTAAGACAGCAAGGCCAGTGATGTCTATCTTATTTTTCAATATTTGTTTTCTTTCTAGAAAATCTTACATTATTTGCTCTTCTACATGATCATACTGGCTGCATTTTGAGATGAGTCTTGAGTTGAAACCTGATGATCCTCACTGTGATAAGGGTGACAGTGTCTAGCTCAGTATAAGCCTGTTGCAAATTTAAGTGGCATATTCAGCTTTTCTAACAACATGTTTAACTTTCGTTGTTCTTCTTAGCCACAAATGGGATTTAATTTGCTAGGCTATCTTAGCTTCCTCTTTGTTTTCTCTCTGTAAAGATGCCGTTGGGAAGTGTAATTAGAACAAAATAAAAGTTCAGTACATTGTCTGGATTAAAGCACCTTGCTTTTTGATGGAATTTGTCCTAGAATATGACAATAAAAGCACAATGGTTTATTAAGTCAGTGGTAAAATGAGAGGAAAATGTTTAGATGATTATCCATTGGCAGCAAAGTAAACTAATTGAGCAGACAGCAAAATGCTCCACTGTTGGTCAGTTTAGTTTTATGCTGTTGTAACTCTCTTAAGATGACTGGTATAACAAAATTAAAAGGGAATACTAAAGCCTGTGGTGACTCTGGCCTGAGAGTGCTCCAGGACTGTGCCTTAATTTTCACTTCATGTGCATTGTTAAAATGCCAAGAGTGAATCCAATGAACTGATGGTCCACGTTCTCACTGCAGTTCACATTGACTCCAGTATGAATTGTCTGATGCCAGCGTAAGGAGAATTAGACTCATCAAAATCAGACTTCTCTAAGACTAGTGTAATAAACCTAAGGGTCAGGTCATTTATATATTTTTTCCTAAGGACAATATTTTTAAATGTCATTGATGAGTGAAATTTAGAAGTCTGTTCTATGGAAAATGCCTATGAATTATTATCATTGTAACATAGTTCCTGTGAATCATTTCTGATTTTTATTGGGGTGACTGGGATCTAGCATTCCGAAACAGGAAACACAGGATGGTTTGTTATGAAATAAAGTTACTAAGAAGTACATTAAGGTTTGCACTAGCTTCTCTGTATTGTGTCTAGGACTGTGCTCTGGAAGAAAGCACCTAGAGTGGCTTACATCTACACAGGCAATTATGCAAAGTAAGGGTGTATTGACACTCACACACTAGCTTACCTTGCATGAACTTCCCATGTTGATGATCTTTGAGATACAAGAAATGTGAGTCCTATATTAACTTTGTAAAATAAATGCTACCTAGAAGTGAAGTCAGTGCCAAATCCAGGGGAGTAGGTTGAGACAAAAGGTGGTCATAAAACAGGGAAAAATTGTTCTTAAGAAACATCAGAAATTCTCGACAGCATATAATGATGCCTTAGCATTTTCCATACAGGTCTTTAAAATCTGTTTTCCCTCTCAAGGCAAAAGGTGGATAGCATAAAAGGATTTGGATACAAGTTTGCAGAGATTATATCCATGCTTGAAATGAGGAAGATGCACGACAGACAGATCTGCTCTCTGGAAGACTGCTGGGAGGAAGGGGAGGGTAAAAAAAACCACACTGGCTTTTAGTTTATACAGCTAGAATTGTTAAGGGGTGCTATGCAAGGACCTTGAATATGGTAATGGTCAGTGTTTGCTTTCATTGGAAAACAGTCTGTGGAGAGCTCTGGACTCTGTAAGGACTACCGAAACAGGTACTTTGTCTGCTACCACCAGTTGATGATAAAGGCTCTGCTGCCGAGCTGTGAGGCTTTCTCCTACGTTTCTGTTTTGAGGCAGTTATTTGTGTGGTTTCAAGGCTCAGGAGATTGCCTACAAGCATGAAGTGGCAGAAGCCTCGAGGCTCTGCCACGAGTCTCGCAGTGTTCAGCGCTGCATCGGACAGTTTGAGTCACTGCATTGACGGGTCTCTGGCGTTGTCCCCCAGCACTTGTGTTGCTGGTCGTCTGTGCCAGGGAGCTGCTTCCCTTGTTCCCCTTCAATCAAATTTCCTTACGGAAGCTGAAATAAAACAGCACTAAACCGGCTGTATTTCTGTAGTGGCCTTCGAACATGTTTCTGCATCTTAACAACACTGTTGTGGGCAGCATTACATTTACTGTGCTGGCAGGTGAATGGTGGTACAGAGAAGTTCAGCAGATCACCAAAGTGAACCCATGACAGAGTCAAGGACAACTCTAAAGGAGTTATAACTCTAAAAAATGCTAGTGAACGAATTCATCATTAACTAGTTTACCTCCACTAGTGTCAATAAAGCTGAGATGGCTTACTCCACTTAAGTTTTCCCTTAGAAGTGCCAGATTGTCCTAATAGTTGCCACTATAATTCAACTCCTGATTCAAATTCACAGTAGAAGAAAAACACTGATAAAAGAACTGGAGTGTATATCTTTGCCTTTTGGCAGCTGTCTTGTCTCCTACAAAGCATTTGGTGATGCCTACAATGAACTGTCTTTGGTTAGGCCTTTGAATTAGTTGCCAGGTATCATAAAATTCCTGCCTATGTTTCTGGTCCAAGATTAGCCTTTTCTATGAAGTCTGCCACACAAATTCTTTCTGGTTGGTTGACACTTTTGCCAGGATTCATCAGTTCTGATTGTTTTTTTTTTTTTTTTTCTTGGCTAGATTTAAAAAGTCTAGGGCTATGGGCAAAGCTTCCCCTAACCTTAAAGGAAAAAGGGTATGATGAGGAATGTAACTCCTCTGCGTCTTCCTATAGCGATTGTAGTTCTGCCTTTAAAATATGTCCATGTAGTACATGGAACTTAGTTTTTTCTTGGACTGCGTGTTTTTATGTCTCTCAAACTGACAACTATATATATTTTTAATAATTTTTTTTTTCAGATTCTCATCAACTTCGTATTTTTTCAATGATAAAGAAATAAACAAATGCGGAGAACCTGTTTGTTTTTCAAACCCAGACTGGGAAGTCTAGAAAGAAAGAACATAGCAGCAAAAAGCTGTCATGAAAAACATTTCTAAAGGCAAATGTTTTGAATAACCTGCACATTACATGTGTAAAACTAAATAGGATCCTTTCAGTGTATGTGGTCTGTTAGTAAATCATGCGGGCACCTCCTCTTGTTCTGTTCACAAGAGTGCTCCCTGAAACAAGGGGACTGATTGTTCTTCTGAGTTCATTTTAGCTTACGCGAATACTGCATGCTTGAAAAATAAATCTGTTCTTTCATTTGGAGGTAAGCTATACACTCCCCAAAAGTCAGAGGGTGTTCTGCTTAAGGAAATAGTTAAGTATTTGTTTGACAGTATTATATGGAACTTTTTTTTCCACCAAGACATTGCACATGTATGCCCAATATCCCCAAAAGGAACTTGCATAGCTATTTATTTCCATGTTCCAATAACAAAAGTTTAGAGATGGACGTATTCTTTGATGGCATTGCAGACCCTAATTGCTGAAAAAAAGGTTTGAAGTTCCCCTGTACATTATATCAATACAGAATGTTTTTTTTTTATTATTACTTGAAAGCTTTCATTACTGAGCTACAGAAAACTGAGCTGGGGAGTATTGTGTAACTCTGGAAGATGTGTTACAGGGAGTGAAAGAATGGATTAATATCTGTGAGATTGTAGGGAACAACTTCCATGCTAGACAGAAACAGAATTGCTGCTTTTAACAATTCAGTTAGTCTGCCTTTTGGACAGAGCTTTATGTAACGAAACCAATAACATGTGAAGGAGATGAAGAAATTGAATTTTTTTTCCACATTCTTATTCTTTTTTGTGTGTAAGGGAATGCTAAAGCTAAAGCACAGATGTACATAGAATGCAATTGTTACACAGTATTTGAGTGCAAGAAATGTGGTGGAGGCTTCTCTATTCTGTGTAGCCTTGGCTTTAAGTGTTGTGTTTTTCATTACAAATGCCAGGATATTACAGTTGCCATCATATGTAGCTTACTGAGAAAGAACCTAATTGCTGAGTGTGACAAAATGTACAGTGGGGCACAGCCAAACCTCTGAGTTGCTTGCATCTGGGTTTTTTTCCAAGTAAGATATAAAACAAAATTTGTTCTCAACAAATTCCACTTTAAGCTTTATGTTAAAGTCCATTTTCACAGCACCATTCACACTACATTGAGAAAAAAGCATTTAAAGTGTGAATTGTGAAGTGTGACCCTATTGTAAAGGTTCCTCTTTGGAAGTTTTTTCCCCTTCTACATTGAAGGGAAGTAAGAGAAGCATTTCATATTTAAAAGAGCCAAACCCATGGCCTGTAGGTTGGCCTGCTGGACATAAGGAGGTGGACAAAAGCAAAGTTAATACAAACGCTTCACTCTGCATGTGCAGAGTTTCAAAAGCTCTTTGAGAACCTGTAGAGCCCAAAGCATTTCTGAATTAAAGAAGACAGAAATGCAGAAGTCACCCTGTAGAAGTGACAGAAAAACCCACCCCAACAGACAAGAAAAAACCCAAGACAATTCATTAGTGGGCTAAGGCCTTAAAAAAAAAAAATTGTATAAACCATGTGTACCTGTCAGTGTGTGAGAGGTGGCACCTCAGAAAAGAAGTGAAAAATAAGGAGATTAAGGGGCAGGCGAGTGAGAGACAAAAAAGAGATGTACTGACCTTGGTTAACTTGGAAAAGCTAATTAATAAAGAGGAAAAACATGGTTCAGGATTCAGCATGAAGGTGAGCTTTCTTTTAGGTGATCCTTATTAACAGTCTGGGGCATTACTATATAGAGTATTAGTCTGAAGAGCTATTATTTCTAGTAGAAGTAAGTGGGTCTAGACTGTAACATGCCGGTCCACTGACAGGTTTCTACGAATAGAAAACCTGTGAATACTTTTGTTCTTAGACACCCTCTAAGCAGAAAAATTTCTCATTGGGGAGTGTGGAGGATCAACCTTTTATATTCCAAGGAGAATATAATGTTGAAATGTGATCTTTGACGTACACATGAATGAAATAAGAGACTTCCCCTATTAATTAGACAGTGTCCATCTTATACAGTCTTAATGACAATAACACTTCTTTCTGTTAAATATAGAACTGGAAATGAGAAGACATAAAAATGAAGTATATGTTACCAGGGGTATTGAAATGGGCACCAGAGGACTAGTTTATACAGAGAGAGTGAGGTTATGCCACAAGGTAGTCACTGCAATCAATTTGCTGCTGTAGAATAATTTTCAGTCTTTGGATCAGTGGCCCAAATGTAGTGCCAGCACAGAGGGCTCATAGAAAGTGTTGGTGGGGTAGCTGAAATGTAGAAGAATGGGTCATTGTAGACTAATTTCTATTGGCTATCTGCAGTCTGAAGGATAGGCTTATATATAGTCCAGAAAAAGTTCAGAAGACCCTCGGGGTCCATGTTGGGACCAGTACTCTTTAATATCTTCACCAGTGACATCATTGACAGTGGGATTGAGTGCACCCTCAGCAAGTCTGCAGACGACACCAAGCTGAGTGGTGCGGTTGACATGCCTGAGGGATGGGATGCCATCCAGAGGGACCTGGACAAGCTTGAGGAATGGGCCTATGGGAACCTCATGAGGCTCAACAAGGTCAAGTGCAGGGTCCTGCACCTGGTTCGGGGCAACCCCCAGTATCAGTACAGGCTGGGGCATGAAGGGACCGAGAGCAGCCCTGCTGTGAAGGACACTAACCACAAGGTTCACTTGCCTCAGTCCCTGATTCTTACCCATAAACTTTCAACCTGCTCATGGCTATTCCTCAGAGACAGCTCTTTGCGCTCCATCCATTTCTGAACGTAGAGGGCAACGCCACCACCCTTCCTTCCTCGCCTGTCTGTTCTGAACAGCCTGTACCCAACCGATAGCCACACTCCGGTCGTGGGATTTGTCCCACCAAGTTTCAGTAATGGCAACCAGGTCATAGCTTTCTAGCAGCACAGCAGCCAGCAGCTTCCAGTTCCTCCTGTTGTGCATGCTGCATGCATTGGTGTAGAAGAACTTAAGCAGTGCTGTTGGCCATGTCACCCTCTTAGAGGAACCCCCTTTAGTTTCTTTGAGGTCTTTTGCTGCTGCAACAGGCTGAGGAGCCTCAATAGCATCTTGGTGTGTTGTCCCACAGCTTGTCGTGGGTGAGCCTGATATTATCTGTCTCCCCCTTCGAGTCTATAAAGCCCTGTCAATATGTCTGGCTGGCTTGCGAGCAAAGGCCCTCTTCCCCTTTCGAGAAAGGTTAATGCCATCTGATGCCAGCAAGCCAGGTGCCATGTAGGCCATCCCATTATCAAAAAAAATGGAATTGTGACAGTGGCACCAGTCACGGGGTCATGCATTAATAGACTGGACCTGTCTGTTTCTTCCTATGTAGCTGCTTGCAACTGGAAGGAGGGAGAAAAAAATAACCTGTGCTCCAGATTCCATTACCAACCGTCCCAAGGCCCTGAAGTCTCTTTTGATTGCCCTTGGACTACGAGTTGCAGCTTCATCTCCACCCACATGGAATAGCAGTGATGGGTAACAGCCCAAGGGCCACACAAGGCTAGGAAGTTTCCAGGGAGGCAGCAGACTTCCCTAAAAGAAGGGTCTGTCCTCTTATTGGACCTTTGGTTCCCCTGAGAAGGGAATCTCCTACAGCTATAACCCATCTTTTCTTCCTCATGGGGTGATCATGATGTGGGGCCTTTCTGGCCTTGGCAGCACCTCTGGTTTATCTGGACTGTTGTACACTTTATCCATGGACTCTCCTTACACATCCAGAGCCTCATACCAGTTGTACAGAGGCACCTGGGCAGGTGAGGTGGGCAAGGAGGGGTTTCATCTACCACCTCAAGCATGGGATGCCTCCATTTGTTCCTTGTCTTTAAGCTACTGCCTTCAGCCTGGCAGGAGGAGAATACAGGACACCCTTGACCTTGCGTTTTTTCTGGTGACTGATCCAGCTTCTGTCTGAGGGAGGGCAGAGCATGGTTCTTCAAGTCAATCTCTTTCTCTGACTCCCTGATGCTCCTTAACCTTTCTACCTCCTCTTGTAGCTCTGCCATCAGTAAGGCTAGTCCACAGTAAGGCTTCAGGGAATGCACAGTGGAAACAAAATGGTATCACCTATGGAGAACTGTGGACCTTAGGAATGGTTTGCACTTACCTTTAACTAATATAAATGTCAATACAAATTGTCAAGTTTATGAATAATCCTGCTGAGTCTGTCAGGGTTTCTTTCCAGAACATTGGTGGCTTAAATATGAGGGACACTGGGGTACAGCAAAATCTTCCCTGTACAGATTGTGTGCTAAATTAGGTACGTTTTGACTTTATTGCATCCTCTACTGAAAGCAGAGAGAGAAAATGGCATTATACATGTATGCATGCGCATCCTACACTGAAGTTCTTTAAACTGCTTAAGCACTTTAATTGTGCAAAAGCCAGAACTGCCAACAGGATCTGAGGGTAGAGAGGAGGACAGGGGCAAAGAAGTCAGAGAAAGATATTTCCTCAAAGATAGAAAATCCAGCGTTGGCCTCAACTGTACCCATAGAAAAGAAGCCTGAGCTACTATTGGATAGCTTCATGCAGACTTTAGTAATCCCAGAGTACAAAGGTGAGCTATAAAATACTTGCTTTGTTCTTAGTTCTGAGAAAATAGAAGGAAAATTTTATATCCAGGAACGCCTTTAATTTTAGGAAGCCTATTTACTGCTGCACCTGCTTACATCAATGTTTGATGTCAGCCCATTAGGAGTGGCCCTGAGGAAGGTGCAAGAAACCTCTATAAAACAGTTGTGCAGTACTTAAAAAACATTGTTTTATCCTTTCTCCCAGTAAAAAGTAACTGGCCTGTACCTTTAAGATGTAGGCTTTATCAATGTGTCCTTTATCAATTTTTATCCTGCCAGGTGTAACCAGAGTGAATGGTATAAAGTTTCCAGGAGTAATGATGGCACATCATTAGGTAGCAGAAGATGGGCTGAGCGGACTGTGACCACTGTGAGAACACTTTTAGCAACAGGCAAGTCAGATACAAGTGTCTTAGCAGCTCTAAGGGCTGTAGAGTGTTTGCAGTATTTCGCATTGGTCTAATGGGTGAATGATGGACACCAACTGTGGTGTTCTACTCTTAAAAATTGTAGTAACATTCTGTTGAATTCTTCCAACCATCCCCCTTTTAAGGCTACATGCAGATAAATCCTATTTGAATGTAAAAACAAACTCGGGCTTAACATGTTTGACAAAAATGTCTGTACTAGAAAAATACTCTGTTAACAAAGCAAACCAACGTTCCTTTTAATGAGTTTAGAAGTAGATTGGCTGCTAGTGCAGGTGTGCATTTCATCATCCCAGACAATCTGTAACATACTTTTTGCAAGCATGATAACAAGCCAAGTTGTTTTCAACCCAAGTGATGTGTAAGAGGAGGAAGAGCAATCAGAATAATGTTATTTCTTTTTCATATAAACAATACAGGAAACTGTAACAGGCTCAGGCATGAGCCAGTTAGAGTTATTACTGTATGCAGAGGCTTGCAGGATGCAATATAACTCCAGTAGAACTCAGGGTTCAAGTTCTGCTTGATACAGATAAAGCCAAAATAGGCAAGGGCAGGAAAATTCATACCTCTGTTCTGTCTGGCTTTAGGATGCATGAGCTAACGAGATCCATGAGCACAAATTATTCAGGGGTTTAGGTAGAAGGAAACTGGGGTAATGTTTGCAGAACTGCTTGGTCTGAACCAGCTCCTTCAGGCATTGCCAAGAGATTTCTGTGGCTCTCAAGTCTGTCTTGACTTTCTCTGGAAATGTGAAAGTATTCAAAAGCAAAAAAGAATGACAGACTGGGAAAGTAATTCTTGGAACAGGGCTAAAGCTTTGTTTTCTCAGGTAAGTTCAAGGCCAGGTTTGGATTGCAGGGCGCTGTCATGTCTTACTAGAACATGTCCCAGTGAATCCAAATGAATGTATTAGCTGGGGAACTTTTTGTATTACATGGTGAGCAAGATGCAAATATGTGACTATAGATATAGAGAGGATTAGTCATGGAGAGAGTAAGATTTTTTGCTTAATCTATTTCTAATTCAGGAATGTTTATTCTATTTCTCTGAGTAGATTTTGGCTTATAGCTTATTCACAATGAGTTGTGTGTACCAGAAAGGCCATAGCATGACCAGACCTTCAACAAAAGGAAGTTAAGCTATCTTAAAGAAACTTCTGAGCAGTCTCTTGGTGGAACTGAGCATGGTCTATCCTCATCTGGCACAGGGTTGGCCTGTGCTCACAACATACAACTTTGCACTCTGGAGAGACATTAGTGGTAGAAGGATTGCAGCTAGTGAGAATGGAGAGACCATGGTTTGTGAAGGCAAGGCCTGTAAGGTAACTTGGACTCGTGACACCAATAAGTGCGGCGGTGTGAGGTGCTATTCAGTGCTGCTCTGCTCAAGCCTCTGCTGCCTTCTGAAAGTCTGTGCCAGCTCTCAAACCATGGTAGGGAATCAAGTGTGGAGGTACATCAAGCAAGCTGCAAGGAGTATACCTTCACTATAAATCATGTTTTCTAGCTCCTGTCACTCTAAAAGTGGACTTATCGGAATACCTGGGCCATTTCAGATCAGTAGTCTTTCCTCTGAAATGGAGACCTTGTGCTGTTCAGATTACTAGAAAGAATCACGTTCCTCCTGCTCAGTTGAAGATTTTTTTTTTTTAAGCTACTTGCTGAAGAGTTTAAAGCAGAATAACGAAGGAGACAGAATAGGAATAAATTCAAGCTTAAAATAAAGTGAATTGTGTTACAAAATGATTTAATCATCACCTGACAATTAAACAACCAGTTGAACATGTACTTAACTTTAAGGACATGTGTAAAAGTTGCTGAGCTAAAATGCAGCTGTGTCCCAGGAGACCACTATTTATTAGATTAAAAGACCAGAAGATTGTGTTTGGGTGTAACATGTGCTGTAAAGTGAGCCTCCAGGTCTGTGTATTTACTCTGACATTGGTGCAGGGACAGGTCAGTAGACACTGAGGAGTGTCATGCTTCACAGTTTTACTAGCCCTTTTCAAATTCACTTGAAGACATCCATTGCTTAGATGTTTAGTGGTGTGGGGGTTTTTTTATTTTCTTGGCAATAATTTCCTCTAAAAATTAATGAGATTTTTCATAGCTAAAAGCCTTAGGATTTAGCTGACGAAACTTCATTATTGGGCTTAGACTTTTTATTCCTTGGACTAAAGCACCCTGCAATATGTCCTCATTTTGCTGGAGACGATGTTTACATAATATGCTTTGGAATTCACCATGGAAAACATAGACATAGTAAATGTGTTTAGGGTTAAGATCCTTCTGTAACTTACGATTTGAGATGCAACTGAGCATAATTCAAGCTAAAGCTATGCAAACTTTCTGCTTGTACAGCATGTTCCACAAAGGTTCCCAATGCCGTCTCAGGTTCTGTCTCTCCTTAAGCAATCTGGATTACAAGTCTCACGAGGAAGAATGGGAAAAATTGCTTGTGATGTGTGCATGTACTTCCTTTTTCTAACTTTGTATTGAAGGATTCTTACAGTTTATGTCCAAATAACACTTGAAATCCACAACCTACAGGCTTCTGAGTGCCAGGACACTACTTAGGGAAATACTGTGCTACATGCTCATCTTACAGTCATGTCTTGGGTGTCTAGAGCTGGTCACTGTCAGAGATTTCAAACTGAGTTAAATGAGCCCTTTAGTTTGACCTGCTTCTGTCTTCATATTAAAAGCCATTAGGGTGAGGAGCACAGAATAATTTGGATAGTTAACCTTTTTACATCTCCACTACCTTTGAAAAATTCAAGTTTCCATGGTTGAGTTTGGCCAGGGTTAGAAAATCCATCCTAGTTTTCACAGAAGCTATTGTGTCCTCGTGCAGTGATGGTAGTTGCATCATGCAGAAAACCAACTGCTGCACCTCAGAGTAATGCATCCTGCTGTTGAGTCTCACAACTTTTGGATATAAAGATTTGTCTTCAACACATATATAATAACTGTGCTGCTCTGTCTTCAACTCTCACCACCAGGCTGAACTGAAGTAGTACAGCCAAGACTACCCAAAGTGATATACTACAGTCAAGTAGGCAATACTAAATAAGCAGCAAAAATGAAACATTCAAGAAAATGTCTTGCTAGGATAGAGACTTATGGAATGCCAAAAATAAACTTTTTCCTTTCAGTGCTGAAATTCTGTCAACTATTTTGCATCTGTAAAATGCATGTAAGCAGACTTGAGGGAGACAAAGGCAGATCCTTTGACAGAGTGGAACGTGCCCTGATACATAAGGTAGAAAACAATCCAATCATCCATCTTCAGGCCCATAATCCTAAATATACACTTCTTTGTGAAAGCTATTTTGTATTTATGAGCTCCCATCTCAATACTGTTGGTTTTCTGGGTTTAGTTTCCTAGCATACATCTCTGATCTGTTGATAAGGAGGGAACAATATAAACCATTCCATTTCATACAGCTACTAGAATAAATTCTTAGTCCATGTGAATAGGAAACTTTTCCCTCCTTCCCAAGAATGTGGTCGCAGTGCGTTTACTACTGTTTTTCATTTGTTTTAAAGGTACGGTATGAAAAAAAGGCTCCAAACCCTAATTACAAAGGCACATGAGACAATGAAGAAGATGCTTTACACTGCGTGAAAATTATTGCTGCCTTTTAGGATTTCCTCTGTAAGAAGCCTTTTTGGTTCCAGCAGATGACATGCACTCATCAAAGCTTGCTCTGTGTGATCATAAATACTGCTCCAAGGAGCTTGCTGAGCTGTACAGCTAAAATAATGTCATAAAGGATTCTATTATGCTACATTTGATTTCTATAATCTCTTTAATATACTACAGGAAGTTAGTATGTCTTCACAACTTTTTCTTTGCTTTTTCAGGGCCCAGCCCAAGTAATTTTTGTTGAGACTGTTTTCATGGAACATGAGCAGAGTTTGGCCAAAGCCATTTTGTTAGAGCAATAGTTGTGATTAAAGCAATCTGAATGTCTGGCTATAATAAAAGCATATTGGCATAAGAAGAGAAGCAAGGACTGTAGAAAAATAACAGCAAAATGAGTAAGATAAAAGAATGACTAGAAGTTTCTTGAACAGGATGCATTTTAAGATAGAATGTGCCATATGGTGAGAGAAAAAGTTTAAAAGGTCTTTCAGCTTGTGAGATAACGTACTGGTGAACAAATATGATCTGTTTATAATGTTATGCTATGAGACCTCAGCACTTTCATAGAGGTTTTTGGCACTTAGAGGTTGCAGTGGAAAATTAGCTTTATAGTTGTTTGAAATTTCCTTGTAAGTCGGATTTCGGAGAACAGCTGAGAAACACCATTATCTATAGTCGAAGCAGAATTAACATCTGTTAGAGTATGTAGAAGCAAATTGGGACTTCGAGTTTCCATACACTAATACAAATTCTGACATTTTCTGCATAGAAATTCAACTGTTTTCTTGTTGAATTCTTGTAGTCTCCCTAGTAGTTGCTCTTTGTGCAAAAAGTTTCTGACTCTACCCACAATATTTTTTGGAAGAGAGATCTCCCACACAGGAAGCACTGAGAAATGTTTTAATACAGAGTTAGTGCTGGATTCAGTGTTATGTGCTGGCTCATTGACAAACATCCTCATGGAAATGAATGCAATTTTTAGTGAATTGGTTGATTTTTAGTAAGGTTATCTGAAGATCAAACTTGGATCTATTTCTGCCTTTTGCAGGGTCTAGAGGAAAATACTGAAAATGGGAAGGATCAGGTATCTCAGATTTTAGCCACTGGAAGTTGGAGAGGAGCTCTGATTTTTGTAATTTTTTTTTTTCCATCTTAATTTTTCTAGTTTTTCTGGTTGAATGTGTATAGCAAACGTAGCACTATCCAGTCACTTCTCAGAAAACATTTACAAACTAAAGGTTTTTTAGTACTTTGAGAAGCAACTAGTTGGTTATATAGCTTCTAGAGCATATTGGAAAAGAAAGATGAAGGTTTGGTATGAGAGGGAACCTCTGTTTGCAGGTTAAAGCAGTATCATCTGTGGTCCCTATTTTCTGTTGAAAGATACTTTGGAGCTATATTTCTTGAAATCACCTGGAAGTTTACAGCACTGCATTACAACACAGCATTAAATAAGAGTACTTCCATGCTGCTATCAAAGATATAGAAAACTTTCAAAGTGGATACCAAGAACAATAGTCATTACGGGAGAGGCAAGGAGGGTTTTCCTCATTTTTTGTGTTTCTTCTGTGCATTGACATGTATCATACTTTTGGTAATAAAAGGTTAATATACAGATTTGGTGCGAAAAAAATTAAGCAATTAAGGTTGGGTCTTTTAATCCCTAATGGTGTCTAGATGAATGCTAATAACTGTGTTCAGATTTAGTTAAGACTTAATTAATTATAGAGCTCTGATGTAGCAGTTCAGCCATGGGGTTTTACGTGGCCACTAGAAACTTGTTCTGTGTGTGAGTGATGCGGTCCAAAGTCACTTGTGTAGCTGCTTTCAGTGACAAACCTGTGAGAATTTGTCACAGTAAAAAGTGTTTAAAGAGCCATCACTCAAGAAATAAATTCATAGGAGAACTTGCGTTTAGTTTCCTGATGTCATGGCAAAATTCTCACTATCTTTTTCAATCAGCTCCTTTTTCAGTCTTTCTTTCTGTGAACTTCTCTGAATTATAGAAAAAAATCCCATACTTTTACTCCTTTTTGTCACTGGCTAGCATGTCTAGGAGCTGCTACATTTCTGATCTTCTCACATGCTCACTGGCTTAATCTTTGCGCAGTGTCCTTGAAAAGTACATTAATCCCCAATCATTTCATGGCCTTTTTCTTTGTGCTGCCTGGCACACCCCAGGTAGAAGCACACGCAACATCATGATTTGACTTGTCTCTGAGTTTCTGAGCATGCAAGTAGATAATATATTGCACAAAGCACAATATTATTATATCCTTTGCCATAATAATATGATTCATCCTTAATTCTATTACTCTTCATCTCAGCCTCAGTACATAATTCTGGGGTAATGAAGCATGCAAGTTCCCAGGTTGTTACACCACTATAAAGTCCCATCAGAAGTTTGTCAGTTAAAAAATTTATTCCACGTGTGCACCATTACATAAACAATCATCTTTACGTCAGGTATTATACTGCATGGTTTAAAACACACTTTCTTGCTTTAGACTCTGGATGATGGATAGAATACAATCCCTGTAGATAGAAATGCACCTTGTTTATTCCAAACAAGAAGCAAACCAGAAGCCCTCTTTCACAAAGAGCTGATATCCCTTAAAGGTCTGAAATTTAGAGTAAATCTGAATCTTTACCATGTCATAGTAGGATTTGCTTTTTTAGGTTGATTAGGCTTGATATTAAGGATCAGAAAAGCAGAGATAGTAAATGGACAGAACCAGAGCTTCACATAAATATGGCAGTGCCAAATTTAAAGATATGTTAAAAAAAAGTTGGTGTCCAGATACTCAGCTGATATGAATCAGAGGACTTGGCAAATAGTAAGAATTATGGAAGCTTTTTCTTTGTCTGCTGAAATGTGAGCTATATTACAAATTCTGTCTTCCTACAAACAACAGTTAATCTCTACCAAGGCACTGTTATTTCACCCTGAAGATGCTTACAAGGAGAGCAGCATCTTTGGTTGCTCACTCCGCTTTGTAGACTGATCAGCATGTGCAGACACAAGAAGTACCCTCAAGTCTTTCAGATATTTCTGCAAAGAGTGGATTTGTGATCCTAGTAAAGGGCTCGGGATCTGTCTTGCCAACGACCATGAAAGTCCATGGGACACCTCTCTTGTGTGAGGTCTGGATAACTACCTTGGCTTTGTTCTTAGGAACTGTAACTTAATCTCTTTCTGTCAGGCTTTGTCATGCCACTAAATTAGAAAGTTAGTTAACTTGCTGATGTGCCCACACACAGACACTCTGACATGCACTCTCTTCGAGGTGTTAAAATCAGCTTTTCATATGACTAGGTAAGAGACACCCAAAAGCAGGGCTTTGTGGGGTCCCGCAGCCAGCAGGTTCATGGAAGAATACCTGTAAATCTTCCCGTGGCTCCCTGCCATCAGACCCACCACCCAGTGAGTACAGAGTTAGTGTTACAGATACCCTTTTTGCAATTTACTGCAGAAATTTCCATCTCTCTTCCTTTCAAACACCTAGGTGTTACCCTGATTGTTTTCTCCCCTCCCTACCTGACACCCCCAAAGTGTTTCTAGGTATGCAGTTTGTCCTGGTTTATGTAAAACTTTCTAACAAAACCAATGTGATGCAATGTGATCTGTTGGCTTCATGTGGTTTATGGTGCAGGGTTCCATGAAAAGTGAACTTTAGTTCACAACCTCTCCATAGACACTCATATTATTTTCCATATGATATGCCATAAAATGTTATATAAAATCTGAGTTGCAAGTTAATAGGAAAAATCTTGCACAGGAGAGGCTGTATCCATACACTGCAGTTTGTGTAGAGAGATTATTCAAAGCCATGTATGTGGACATACACAGGATGTGTGATTTTGAGTAGAAAACAATTCCTTCCTGCCTGGCAGATCCCTTACCTTTACTTCTCTTTCTTATTGTTCAGATGTATTGCTGCAGCCCAGTTAATACCTAAGTAAATATATTAGTCAATCAGACATAAATAAACTCCAGAGGAAGAAAAAAAAAAGTCTCTGCTCCGTGGTGATAAGTATTTGTGGAAAGACCTGGATAGATATGTGAAAAAGGACATGTGCTTGTAAAAAAATAGTGTCACATTATACTTCATTTTCCTTTGCTCCTACTTTCAAATGGCCTCGAGACTGCCTTTTCTCCACTGCACAATTAAGCTTCCTGAGACAGATTCAAAGGCTGGAGAAACTGTTAAAGGAAGCATTGAGTGAGCAGAAGCCTCCTGCCAATTCTAATACAGTTTTGAAAACACAAACAAATGGAGCCTAAGTTCAAAGATTGCAAATTCATGCAGATCATGAAGAGTTGTTTTCCTAAATGACCTCGTGGAACAATGGTTTTAAAAAATCAGAAGAAATAGATACATGTAACTGCTAAATAATTGGAGACAGGAGAGAGTTCACGCAGACCATTCTTCCCTGCAGGTTCAGTAAGGATGTTAAGGCTGTCTACATAAATATGAGAAATGCGTAAAGAACCAATTTTTTATTAGCAAGAAAATATATACTTTGAGACCTGGTCTTATGCCAGACTAGGATAAGATTTTAGAAATAGGAAACCAAATCTTCCACTACAACAGTAGACTGAGGTCTACAGACCTAAAACAGGTCTGAAAAGACATATAAAGTTTCAATGCTCTCAATACTAAACCATTTCGAGTGAATCAAAACATCTTTTCATAGAATCAAGTCCAACTGTAAACCTGCCACTGCCCAGTCCACCAATAACCCATGTCCCGAAGCACCATGTCTACACATCTTTTAAATACTTCCAGGGATGGCGACTCCAGCACTTCCCTGGGCTGCCTGTTCCAATGCTTGGGAACCCTTTCAGTGAAGAAATTTTTCCTAATGTCCAATCTAAACCTCCCCTGGAACAACTTGAGGCTGTTGCCTATCACTTGCTACTTGGGAGAAGAGACCGACACCCACCTCCCTACAACCTCCTTTCAGGTAGTTATAGAGCGATGCGGTCTCCCTTGAGCCTCCTTTTCTGCAGTCTAAACAACCCCAGTTCTCTCAGCTGCCCCTCATAAGACTTGTGCTCTGGACCGTTCACCAGTTCGTTGCCCTTCTTTAGATACGCTCCAGCACCTCAATGTCTTTCCTGTAGTAAAAGGCCAAAACTGAACATAGTATTCAAGGTGCAGCCTCACCAGTGCTCAGTACAGGGGCACGATTGCCTCCCTATTGCGGCTGGCCACACTATTTCTGACACAAGCCAAGATGCTATTTGCTACCTTGGCCACCTAGGCACACTGCTGGCTCACATTCAGCCAGCTGTTGACCAATACTCCCAGGTCCTTTTCTGCTGGGCAGTTTTGCAGCCACTCCTCCCCAAGCCTGTAGCATTGCATGGGTTTGTTGTGACCCAAGTGCAGGACCTGGCACTTAGCCTTGTTGAACCTCATACAATTGGCTTCAGGCTGTCGATCCAGCCTGTCCAGATACCTTCTACTCTCAAGCAGATCAACAGTCCCACTCAACTTGGTGTCGTCTGCAAACTGACTGAGCGTGCACTCAATCCCCTCATCTGGATCATTGATAAAGACATTAAACAGACCCGTCACCAATACTGAGCCCTTGGGAACACCACATGTGACTGGACACCAACTGGATTTAACTCCATTCACCACAACTCTTCAAGGTGCAGCCTCACCAGTGCTCAGTACAGGGGCACGATTGCCTCCCTATTGCGGCTGGCCACACTATTTCTGACACAAGCCAAGATGCTATTTGCTACCTTGGCCACCTAGGCACACTGCTGGCTCACATTCAGCCAGCTGTTGACCAATACTCCCAGGTCCTTTTCTGCTGGGCAGTTTTGCAGCCACTCCTCCCCAAGCCTGTAGCATTGCATGGGTTTGTTGTGACCCAAGTGCAGGACCTGGCACTTAGCCTTGTTGAACCTCATACAATTGGCTTCAGGCTGTCGATCCAGCCTGTCCAGATACCTTCTACTCTCAAGCAGATCAACAGTCCCACTCAACTTGGTGTCGTCTGCAAACTGACTGAGCGTGCACTCAATCCCCTCATCTGGATCATTGATAAAGACATTAAACAGACCCGTCACCAATACTGAGCCCTTGGGAACACCACATGTGACTGGACACCAACTGGATTTAACTCCATTCACCACAACTCTTTGGGTCTGGCCATCAAGCCAGTTTTGTACCCAGCAAAGAGTACATCCATCCCAGCCATGAGCAGCCAGTTTCTCCAGGAGAATGCTGGGGGAAATGGTGTCAAAGGCTTTACTAAAGTCTAGGTAGATGAGCAACCACAGCCTTTTCCTCACTCACTAAGCGATTCACCTTGTCATAGAAGGAGATCAGGTTGGTCAAGCAGGATCTGCCTTTCATAATCCCATGCTGCCTGGCCTGATCACCTGGTTGTCCTGATATGATTAGGGTTAAACTAGCTCATATGATCACGTTAAACTCACAGAATGTATACTAAATGCTAACTCAGAGGAAACAACATGGTTTTAAAACGATCCAGGGAGAAAAGTTCTTCTCCCACTGCAAAAATGCAAATCATGCTTCTGGGTGTTGCTTGTAATACCATTCCCTAGGCCAAATCAGCCTCCATGGCAAAGGACTAAATCTCTACTCAGAATTCATTAATGTCTTACAAATAACAAGAAGAAAACCTACATAATGTAGTTAAAATTCAATAGAAGGGCATAGTGGCAGCGAGAGGCTTAAAATAAACCCCTTGTTAATGCACACTAAAGCTTATGTTACTCTTGTTTGTAGTAGTTTTGTGTGTTTGGTTTTGCGTTTTTTTTTTTATTTTTGTGACGAGGCCAAGACCTGACAAGACTATCTTATTGGTGTAAAACACAACATTTAACAACTGGACATCGCATAGCAGGAGTGATGCTAAAGCTAATGTATACTTTGCCCAATAAAAGTATTTTACCTGTTTCCCCTGTGTGGCCTGTCAAACTGTGGCTGTCCATGATGAGCTTTACCAGTTCCACTGAGGTTTGAAAAATATATCCAATCTAAGAAAATAAACCCCCACACTACAGCACATGCCATGGCACGGTGGAACAATATAGTACTAGACTGTCTCCCATAAGAAGCTCAGCAGCTGTTGTCGTTGATATAAGTAATTTAAGCATCGGACAACTCTACTTCAACTCAAACTAAAAGTTTCTTGGTAAGCTGATGCTTGAGCCCTAATTTCACAAGAGTTCTGGCAGACAGTCTGGACTCTTCACATCCGGCTAGTGAAATCCCCTCTTGTCCTGGTGATGTTCTACGAGTTTTTCTGGTCACTTGTCTTTTATCTAGGAACCAGAGTAGACCCTTTCCTACATACGGGACAGGAGTAAGCTGATCGTGTGGCATGGAGCAGATCCATACTCCTTCTCCTTGTAATGAACATGGCATGTAATCATGAATTACATGGTGTTACACTGTCTCTCGAGGGAAAGTAGAAGAGATGCAACCCTGATGCTGCTAACAAATATCCTTCAGGGCAGATTAAGCTCTAATTTACTCCCATGAAATTACACTGATTGCTAGGATAACCTCTATCAGTGAGGATTCACCAAGATTACTATGCACCACACTTCATTATACCATTTTTGCCATGACTTTTCAGCTGTGACTACATTTGAACCACATGTCTGTGTATTATGTGATTGGCAAGAAGTCATTTGCAAATTGCTCACTTTTTATTCTGTGGCCAAGAAAGCTAGTTCAACTTTCTAGCCACCCACCCCACCCTTTTTTTTTTTTTTTTTAACTTATGGACAGACTTCCTAGGAACAACTGAACAAGTGCTGACATTTATGCCTGCTGTTTACTCATTGCTGCAGAAAAGAGCAGTGTTTGGTTTTATGGCAAACATCTAGTTCAAGAGATGTTCTTAGACTCTGAGCTGAAACTTAAGCTAGTCTATCCAAAGTTGTTTTCTCAATAATAACTCTTATTACATAGATTGAAGTAATTGGTACAAAACATAAACCAATGCTTTATTCATGGTATTCCAGGAAGAAAAACCTACTTCCCATATCCTGTCTAAATATTTTTCTGAAACTCTGAGTCTACATTAAATAACCCTTAATAAGCTTCCAAGAGCCATTTTGCCAGGTCCCAAAAATATGATTATCCTCATTCTGTTGTCCTATTCTAAAATATCTATTTGCTATGCTAACAGCAACCTCTTCTCTAAACAGCTCACCACCCCTCAAAACCAAAGACCAAATTAATCTCCAGGCAGTGCTAGCCAAAGCAGACTTTTATACAGAGAATTATCTGCTTGATTAATTGACACAGCTGAAATACCTTATACAAATTAAACATGGTCTCTGCTAATTTACCCTGTCCCACAATATCTGTTTTCACTAGCCTAGTTTTGATCTTTGCCTACATTTTTCATTTAGATGAAAGATTCCTTCCCCCCACTCCCCCCGAGTCTCTACTCTAGGTTTAGGCCACGCTGTGTAAGTATTTGGGAGATGCAGAGTTCTTTCCCCATAACTGACTGAAAATAAAAGGGCATTGTCATTCAAGTGCTGTGTAAATTGTTAACCCTTAACTTCTGTGAGGAGAGGAGTTATATTTGGTAACCAAGGAAAAGAATCAAACAGTTTTTCCAACATTTTAGGCCTAGAAACTTCAGTGGGAAGATAAGAAAGAAGAAGCAGTTGAAAAGAAATAGAACAGCAGACTTTCCCAGAGGGAGGTAAAATAAAACCTAAGAAAAATGCTTGGAGGAAATAGGAACAAAAAATCCCAGGGACCTTGGTGTTTTAATAAGTTGTTTTCCTGCATTTTGACACTATTATGTGTAGCAACCAGCAAGAGAAACAGACTATAGCTTAAAAATTGTAGATAAATAGATTATATCTCATATAGCACTGTATATCTCACATGCAACACTAACTGTAAATATTTAGATAATCTAGAATCAACGCTTATGGACAGATTTTTTTCTTGTATCTTGTGCATACTTCTGGGGATGAGGGACAGTGGAAAGAGCAAGTAATTAAATTCTTGATTATTCAGGCAAGAGGTTGTTTCTTTGCTTAAAAGGCAGCAAAATTGCAGTTTAATTCTGATACTCATTTCTGCTAATGCACTTACATATCGCCTTGGCAGATTAGAGCATATCAGAATACAGACTGTGTTCACTTTGAGACACAAAATGAAGTCTACTCTCCTGAAGTGTGGTGAATAAAAATGAAATCTGCTGGGCTCAAAGGAATTCCTCTCCTTTTCTAGGGACAAGTGCTGCCTCAAAAGAGACACTGCACTAGGTAGAAGATCATACTCAGTCATTCAAAAGCCACCACATATGTCTAGCTCTTGGTATATGCTGTTCCATGTTATGTGTTGTTTCATGTGACTACACATTTTCCAGTATTTGGTTCATTTTTTTATAAGTCCTGTCAATGTTTTCAAGTGCCTGTAGGTGGCAGAAAATATTACCTTCTTTAAGGTCTCAGTTCTTACAATTCCTCTCTGGGCCTATTTTGGAGCTTAGCTGTTTGGCTGCTTGTCACTGTGACATATGAAAATAATGAGCAGAATTAATTTACATTATCATGTTCTGGCTTCAGTGAAGTTAGACTAAAAGAGGTTTTGGTCTGATGGGTTTCAGATGAGCATTCACAATGCTTCACTTGTTTGAATAGCCATAGAAGTTCAGTGCAGTGGAATGATGATTTATTTAACCAAGGTAATCATTTGCATGTTTGAAAGATCACAGCTGTTAAAATGCATTCTGCACTATTTTGTGACACTTACCAATGTACAGCGGTACCGTTAACAGAGATTATGTTATTGGTGTTCAGATGCATAGGAGGGGCTCATGTTGTTGGGTACACTTCTGGCTTTGCATTTGAGTCCCATCACTGTCCATCAGTTGGGGTGCAGTCAAAATCCACTCTGTCATGCATTAATTTTCCCTTCAGCAAGAAAGTCTGAAGCACAAAAAAGCCTTATATATATTTAAGCCCCTTCCCTGCATGCTTTAACATGGGGCCTTCACGGTACGGAGAAAGCTGTGCATATGAGTGTGCACTAATGTCAGTGTGCACTAATGTCAGTGACAGGCACGATCACTTCTTTCCATAAAGGCCCAGATTCTGCCCTAACTTATATCTGCACATCTTCTGTTGACTTCAACAGGAACTTCTTGCAGTTATATCATTATGTGACTGTAGGTTTCAGGTGCAAGAAGTTCTGCATTTTTCTGGAGCTAAGTATTATTTACAAGATGCAAACAGAGGCACGAAAACAGCACAAGAAATGAGGATGACTCAGTCCATAAGAGAAAGGTTCATTTCTAGAGGTCAAACAGATTTTCATCTTCTAGTAACTGGGTAGAAAATTTCTGGTGCAAAATACTGTTTTTTTCATGTGCTACACAAGGGGCACACTTCCACCAGTGATTTCATGGCTCTGTGGCCCATGTGTATGAAAGCTGCAGACACTGTCTCATAGTTCTCATAATTCCTCAAATAAGTGCTATATATATTATCCCCTGGCTAATCTTCATGTATGTCTGATACTTGCATGCCTTCAAGAAGTAGGCATGCCTTACATTTAAGCTATCTGAATGTGCACTGATACTCTTGTTTGTTATTTCACAATCGACAGTACATTGTGTTGCAACCACCATTGTAAAATATTTTAAAAGGTATGAGATAAAAATTACAACACTTGGAGGTTTTTCTTTCACATAGAAAAAAGAGTATCCTCTAATACATTTTCTGCTGGTGCTACTTTTTTACAACCAAATGTATTAGAAAGAAATGCCGTTTCACTTTGAAAGGGAAAATCATGCAGCTATTTGCATAAAAATGACTGAGTTCGTATTACAGTTCTAATCGAAACTTTCTGTTGAGCAACTTTATGAAGACAACAAGCTATACTATAGATACATAAATATTTAAGACCAGTATATTTAAATATACTATATTTAAGCCCAGTTGTTCTCCAGGTACCTAGTCCCCTGTGCTGGAAGACAGAGACTGGGAGCAGAATGAGGCCCCCATAATAAAAGAGGAAATGCTTAGAGACCAGCTATACCACTTAGACACAAACAAGTCTATGGGGCCTGATGGGATCCACCCAAGGGTACTGAGAGAGCTGGCAGAAGTGCTCACCAAGCCACTTTCAATCATTTATTAGCAGCCCTGGCTAATTGGGCAGGTCCCAGTTGACTGGAAGATAGCAACTGTGATGCCCATCTACAAGAAGGGCCGGAAGGAGGATCTGGGGAACTACAGGCCTGTCAGCCTGACCTTGATGCTCAGAAACGATATGGAGCAAGTCATCTTGAGTGCCATCATGGAGCACGTACTGGACAACCAGAGCTTAATCTGCCCTGAAGGATATTTGTTAGCAGCATCAGGGTTGCATCTCTTCTACTTTCCCCTCGAGAGACAGTGTAACACCATGTAATTCATGATGTTTTGAAAAGATGTTTTGATTCACTCGAAATGGTTTAGTATTGAGAGCATTGAAACTTTATATGTCTTTTCAGACCTGTTTTAGGTCTGTAGACCTCAGTCTACTGTTGTAGTGGAAGATTTTGTTTCCTATTTCTAAAACCTTATCCTAGTCTGGCATAAGACCAGGTCTCAAAGTATATATTTTCTTGCTAATAAAAAATTGGTTCTTTACCCATTTCTCATATTTATGTAGACAACCTTAACTTTTAGGGAACTCTGTTTTTTATTTGTAGTAGTATTTTTAGTATTTTTTTCAAGTACATTTTAATATTTTGCATATAAAAAGGGAGTCTATTGCTAATCGTTTCTCAGATGTTGAGAAAGTTAGAGGCATGTCTTTCAAAGTAAGTTCTGCACTCATGTGCACATCACTTACTCGATTATAAACCAGAATTGGGCAAAAATCTTTTTTGTCTAAATACTGCCAATTACAGAATCACAGAATCACAGAATGACTAAGG
>NW_010535271.1:66266-66682 GCF_000687285.1 Phaethon lepturus | reverse complement strand
TTTTATTTTATTTTATTTTATTTTAATTTTTAAGATCATGGCACACACTAATTTTTCCAGTTTGGGAAATAATTTAGAGAGATTATAACTCCACTCTGATTTAATCTGCCACTAGAATGAAAAAACCCCAAGTTTTATATGAAGATTTTTAAACTGATGATCAGAAATCCAACAGCCTGAGTTGTTATTCTAGACATATATTACGAACCTTTTATCATACTTTATTTACATGAGTATTGCTGCTGCAGTGTTTATATGAATAAATCATAGAATCACAGAATCACATAATCATTAAGGTTGGAAAAGACCTCTAAGATTATCAAGTCCAACCATCTACCCAACACCACCATGCCCAATAAACCATGTCCCGAAGTGCCACATCTACACATTTTTTGAACATCTCCAGTCAGAGTTAC
>NW_010535271.1:26886-65581 GCF_000687285.1 Phaethon lepturus | reverse complement strand
CAACCCCCTTGCAGGTAGTTGTAGAGAGCAAGGAGGTCTCCCCTCAGCCTCTTCTTCAGACTGAACACCCCCAGTTCCCTCAGCCGCTCATAAGACTTGTTCTCCAGACCCCTCACCAGCTTCATTGTCCTTCTTTGGACACGCTCCAGCACCTCAATGTCCTTCCTGTAGTGAGAGGTCCAAAAATGAACACATGATTTGAGGTGCAACCTCACCAGTGCTGAATACAGGGGCACAATCACTTCCCTACTCCTGCTGGCCACACCATTTCTGATACAGGCCAGGATGCGGTTGGACATCTTGGCCACCTGGGCACAGTGCTGGTTGATGTTGAGATAGCTGTCAACCAACACCCCCAGGTCCTTTTCTGCCCGGCAGCTCTCCAGCCACTCTTCCCCAAGCCTGGAGCCTTGCATGGAGTTGTTGTGATCAAAGTGCAGGACCTGGCACTTGACCTTGTTAAACTTCATACAATTGACCTCAGCCCATCGATCCAGCTTGTCCAGATCCATATGCAGAGCCTTCCTGCCCTCGAGCAGATCAACGCTCCTGACCAGTTTGGTGTCAGCTGCAAACTTACTGATCCCTTCATCCAGATCATTGATAAAGATATTCAGTACTGAGCCCTGGGGAACACTGCTTGTGACTGGACACCAACTGGATTGAGCTGCCAGTTTCTGCAGGAGAATGCAGAAACATGGGAAACAGTGTCAAAGGCTTTACTAAAGTCCAGGTAGACAACATCCACAGCCTTTCCCTCATCCACTAGGTGGGTCACCTGGTCATAGAAGGAGATCAGGTTGGTCAAGCAGGACCTGCCTTTCATGAATGCATGCTGGCTGGGCCCGATCCCCTCGTTGTCCTGCACATGCCCTGTGAGTATCCTCCAGATGAACCTCTCCATAATCTTCCCTGGTACTGAGGTGAGGCTGACCTGTTAATCAAGGAGTAAAAAAAGTTTTGAAAGAAACTGTTCTTAAACAGTCATGAGGCTTTCCTTGTAACATTGTTACTAGATTAGACTGCTACTAATCTTTATATGTATAGTGTCTGCTAAAACCCCAGAAGGTAATGTTAGGAAACAACATGGTGTGAATAACTGATATAAGTTCTCAACGGAAATTTAGCTATTTCTGGTATGCAATATGACTGTTACTTGGTGGTTTAAATAGCACAGCAATGTTGCATTGCAGTTTCAGACAAGGAGAGAGAGAAAATTGGGTGAAATTCAAACTGCAGAGAAAATTTACTGTAGTTTTACTCCTGCTTTTTCTATTAGCCCTGCGTTAGTAAATATAAATGTAGTAAAATAAGGGGACATGATCTTTACTAACCAGGAATGACTATGTAGGTCAGTGATTCTTTTTTTCACTATAAGACTGCATCCCAGACAGAACAGCATCAACCACATAAGGATTAATCTAGTACTCAAAGAAGGATTAGACAAATATCACTGTAAATGATAGATCCTTCTTTGCTCATGCCTCCATCAGATTTGCTTGGAAGCAAACAGCATTACTCTTCTTTTGCTTTATAAGAGTTGGCTTCCTTTCCGCTCCATAAGTGTAAGTAAGTCCTATGAGTTTACTCCCTCGTGTGCATGCACACACAGTCTTCCTTCTATACTTTAGTGTGACGATGGAGATGCTTAGATAATTTCTGCTCATTGTGTCATAGATACTTCTATGGTATGATATTTTCTAAGGCCAAGCCTGGAGGTCTTATAACCACCACCTCCACAACCAGTCAGTGAAATGCTGGCAGTCCCTTCCTTTCTTTTACTGAAAATATTCTTTAATCTATCCTTTCACTCCCCTGTTATCTGTTACCACTATTGGTCAAGGAAATGACCAACCTACTCTCAGAAATGGCTGTGATATGTCAAAGCATGCTTCAGACAATTAAGTCTGAAGAGTGGTAGCCAAGCTATAGAGGGAATGCAGAACCAGAAATAACAGTTAAGGTTGCAGGTTGTAGTTGAGATGCAGTAAAGATGACTTTTGCAACATGTTCATGGGCAGCAGGTTCTGATGGACCACTTGAGAATTCATTGCTAGTGTGCTTGAGAGAAAATGTGCCTAGCTCTCACAATGCCTGCCTGAAGATGAATTCTGAGCCCATTTAAATAAAAGTAAACAAAAAAATAATGGATATTATCTCTTGGAAGTCAAGTCAATAACATCATGTGGCACTTGTGTTAAATTTTTATCAGTCTTTTGCAAAAAAACACTGCAGATGAGATCAAATAAGTATCTATTTTCAAAGCACAGTCTGTAATGCTTAAAATTTTTTACTGTTGCAAAAGCTCTTGCCCATGAAACAAAGTCTCCGCCAGATAGGAACCAAATGCAATTCTACAGCTCTTACTTGCTAAAGTAAGATGACGCTATCAGGAAGACGATATTAAAATACATCAGGTGATAGTAGTAGATCATGTATGTATATGTTCTTGTGCACCCAATAAACCTCAAAGACACTGAGATGCTATCAAATAACTGTGTATGTGCCAGATTATATTGATTCCCTCACTTGAAATGATGCAAGTGAAATTTTTAATATATATTTTATAAAGATTTTAAAACTCTGAAGGGTACTGAGAATATACCAATTTACCATACCTACAGGACATTACAATTGTGACTTCTTATATACATAGAATGACTCTTTTCACTTCTGCCTTAAAGGTGACAAACTGATGACCTTAAAGACTCTGAGCTCTAAGCCCTCCTTCCTTGAACAGCACAGAACAGGCAGAATTACTGAAGGCTTCATTTGAACTGCATCACCATTTGTCTCAACTTTCAGCCTCCGGGGATCTGCTCTAAGTAGTAGTAGTGCACGTTCATAAGAATGTCACTTTTGGTAATAATTTTTCTGAGAATGCCCGAGGAACTAGTTTATTTCATGTAAATTGCTGAAAAGATCTCTTACAGCAGTGGAATTGACTACTTATATGGATTTGAATATATTAGCAGAGGCAGAGTCATCTTACCTAGAAGGACACAACACAGAAATACTGATTACTGTACCAGCTCCACTCTAAAAATTACCAGTGCAGTCTTGTAATATATAATCCATTTACTAATTTTTGAGTATTCAAGGCAGGACACTGATTTAGCTGCAGAATTCTCAGTGCACTAAAATTCATGAATCTTTAAAAGAACTCTGTCAAGAAATGTAACCACCAAAATTCTGACTAATGTTAAAAAATAAATGAAGATGTGGGCCATTGCTCACAAAATCCATTATAAATTGAAATGCTTCCCATTTTATTTGAACCAGGAATAAATTTCAAGTAGGAAGATTTTTAATGTGTTTAAACTTCTTGCTTCACTTTGAATAAATTTCAGTAGCCTTGAAAATTTGTCCAAAAATGAAACCAAGTATAGACAGTGTATTTGGCCAGTTTCATCTCACTGAACATCTGCTTTACTTATCCTGGCATGATATAAACAATGAAATATGAATCAGCTTTTTAAAACTATTTTTGTTTCAAGGAACATTTGATCTTGTATTGATAAAATCAGTATCTTTTAAATCAAGAAAATTGAAACTGCAGCTTCTGCTCTACCTAAAATTATTACTTTTCACATTTGCCACAGGTTTTCCAATCAGATTGATACAAAGCTTGAATGCTCCAACTAAGATCCAAAAGAGCAATTGAGTGTAACACATTTATGCTTTTCCTGTAACTAATGTTTTGAGAAGATATAATGCAGTTTTTCTTTTAAAAAGTGAATTCTCAATGGACATATTTGAGACGCTCCAACAGCCTATGGAACATTAGCTGTCTACACCATTGCAGGCACTGGCAAAGGGCTGCTGATACAAATTAGAGACACTGTGAATTTAACACTAAGATAATTGGCTCGATCAAATTTAAGAGATTTTCTGTATTTAGAAAGTAATCTGATGCAGAACACTTCTTTCCTCTATTTATTGTGTTTTACCTGATTGGGACTTGGTATTTATATTTTACTCACAGTATTTTCCTATTTCATGTCTGGAGTAAATCCAGGCAAAAATCTCCTTTTCCCATACCATCTTTGTCAGATTCTGTTCTACCTTTATATCAAATAGTGATATCATACCAGTTCAATCTAACTTTTTTAGCATATTACCTGAAATATACTCCTATGTTTGGAGCTTGCAGAGAACAATACACGAGTGGGAAACTTTATTTTCTTCTAAGGTGCAATAAGATGCTTAATGAACAAAGAAACTTCCTTGAAATTTGATGCTTTACATACAAAAGATCAGTCAAGGTAAACAACATCCACTACTCTCCCCTCATCCACCAACCTAGTCACCTTATTGTAGAAGCCTATCATGTTGGTAAAGCATGATTTTCCCTTCATATACCCATGCTGACTGCTTAAAACCTAAATTGTCTAAATTTAATTTTTGATCCAGCTGGCTTACTGACCACATTTCCAGTGGAACTGCCAGGAGAAACAGTCAATATTTTGATGACTCACTAACATATACTGAGCTGGAGAACTTTTCAAAAGGCATTTATGTTTTTCTTTGTTAATTTTTCCTGTTTAGGAGCTCTGTAGCAGATACCCACTACAACTGTACCCATGTCTGTCTGACCGCTGATCTTGACCTGTAAAATCTCTATCACATACTAAAAACTTGAGCTATCTAGCTTCATAGAAAATCCAATTTTGGATTTCTTTCTGTCTTTGGATTTCTCTCATCATTATTCCAGAAGTTTTGTTCATGAATGTGATAGATGACAGAACATTAATATCTCACACTAATAGACAGGCTTGCTGATATTGAAGACAGGCTTGCTGATATTGAGAGGATCAACGGCATGAGGAGGCAGACTGGGTTGCAGTGATCAAGCCTTTTTGGTACTACTGGTGTTCTCCTGAAACCCCAAACTATTTAGTCAAAAGTGAAGAAAGATATATGAAAGAATTTTAATTGCAGTCAGTCTATTGGTAACAGATTTATTCTCTCCTGGGCATTCTTAGAAGCTGACTACATTTTTTTTTTTTTCAAAGTCCACAGCTGCACTTCAGTTGCTTCACCAAATCATTTGGGAAGTTCAGCAGAGTGTGGCTTAACATCTATCATAAGATGAGTATTAATATACAGACACTTGTCTGGCATGAGAAGCCACTTTGGCTGAAGAAATGTTAACGTGTAGGCACTGAATTGTCCAAATGTGCAAATGGAAATAGGGAGCATTAGTGCAGATGAGCAGAGACTAAAAAAGTCTAATTCTCAAGTTAAAAGTGGCTTGTTAACACATCACTCACAGAGTTTACAAGTTAGAGGCAGTTGAAGTAGAACCAGATCAGCTCTTCTTCAAGACTGAATTTACATGTCTAAGAGAAATACTGCTGTGTATTTCCAGTCATTGGGAACAAAGACAATGCTGTGGTGACCCAATATGTTCTTTAGAATATAGGGGAAAACAGTGCAGTAAATAAGTAGTTGAATGCATTAATAAATTACCAACTCATTCTATGAAAATCATAGAAAAGAGATGGCAAGCACCTTGGAAGTCATTGTCTCTCCTCACTGTCAGAAGGCAGGACTTCTATCACTCTTATCAGATATTCTTCGACTTGTTCTTTAAAATCTCTCATGGTCTCCAGGCAGACTAAACTACTGCTCACTATCCTTACCATTGTAATATCTAGCACTGACATAGCATCTTTTGTTGTTTTACTGTTAGTTTATGTACAATGTCCTTATAATCTGTGATAGGCTCGCATTCCGTTCCTCTCATTACAGAATTCAACTACTTTATCTCTGATTATTTTCACTGACCTTTGTTTTCTCCACACGTCTGCTCCCTTCTTAAAATCTGTTGTGCAAAACTAGACAGGACTCTTGGAAAGGGCAGCTTTACAAGGGTAGAGAGAGTTCAAACCATTACTTCATACATGTAGCATAATATTTCTATATATACTTCCTAGTATGATTATTGGTCTTGGCAGCACCATGATATCCCACTTCTGAACCAGTATGATCCTTAGATGGTTTTCTACAGAATTGCTGCTCACCTAGTCGCTCTGCAATAGCGGTAATTGAAATACGCTATAGAATGTGCCATACACTTCTGTTTTCAGAATAGCATTGGCAGGATCCAAAAAGATCTGTCTATTTGTCCTTCAGTGAGGATCTTGGTAATGCTTATGCTAGGAAGAAACATTAAATTGTTTTTATGATAATTAGTCAAGATTTAACTTTTAAATCCTTGTTGTTTATCCATCTCTAAAGGATTTACTTGGATTTCAAAAAATATTTAGCTTTGGTAATTAACTAGTTTTTTCAAATTGTGCTTTGATTTTGTTTTTTTTGTAGAAAAATAGTGGGAATATAAAAAAAACCTTCTCCATAATATGTACAGAAGTGCTAAATGTTGGAAAAAATGGAACTAGTAGTAAGGCTGTACTTTAAAAACAATTTTACATAAAGGCATTGACTTTTCAAGTTGCTAGAGTAACAGCTGAAATGACAGGTATCTCCTATATATACACAAATTATAGGAGGGCATTAGGCCCTCCTGTGATGAGCTATCCGCATCACACCCTACTTATATTTAGCGTTCTTCCTAGCAGAGAAAAATACAATAGTAGAAAAGACTTGTTTCAGTGTTGCATACTGTCAGCGTGACAGGTCAACTTTCTTATGTGCTGTGTCCCAGTTAGCAGTTTGGGACTCCTTCCCCTTGCTGGCTTGATTCCATGATTGTCAATCACTTTTTATTGTAGTCAGTAACAATAAACATGATTGTGGTTACGGTTAGCTGCCAAAGCCCAGAATGGTAAATACATGGGACCAGAAGGAATGTGAGTGCTCAGAAAAGATTAATTGAAACATAAATTAAGGAGGTAGGACAAAAGCAATTACTATATTGAGGAAAAAAACAGGACCTCTCTCAATAGTAGCTGATTTTAAGGATGCTTTGTACAAAACACAGAAATAAAGAAATGAGAAACAGGATGGTTATCCAGTGACAAGATAAGTTATGAAGCATAGAGTGGGGGTAAAATCTATCAAGTTAAATTTGTGCCAGGAAAGCAGCTTTCTGTTTGTGTTAGAAGCTCACAGATGCATACCACTGCTGTTTTTTTTCTTAAGATATTTGGACTAGGTGTCATTGACTGTATCCAGCTTACTAGCTACTCTTTTCTGATAAACAATGGGCTTCAAGTTGTATACTGATTTTAATTTCCTTCCTTGTTAAATCAAATAGCTCATTTTGTCACCATTTCCTCATTCTAGATTCAGTACTGTGTATAACAATAGCAAAAAATTACAATATTAGTTTAAATTTATATTGATTTTGAAAAATAAAATAGTATTTTTTCCTTTTTTTTAACTAGATAATTACTCTGTATCTTAAAAAGAAAACTAGGATACTTATTTGATCACTTTATTGCAGAGTCTGTCTTAAAGACTGTTGCAAGACTTCTAATAGGAATGTGAGATTTGTCAACATGGCCAAACATTCTTGTAAAGTAAAGGTGATTTCCTAAAAACACAGGTTTTCTAATTCCTTCCTTGATTTTTTGCAATGCCTAGTGAGAAAGACAAGTCATTGACAGAGAAGACCCTTGTTAAGCAGAAACTCTTCCTCTCAGGCATGCTGTTAAATCTTTCTCATGTGCCGTGGTTTAGCCCCAGCCAGCAATTAAGCACCACACAGTCACTCTTTCACTCCCTGTCCCCCGCAGTGGGACCTGGAGGAGAATCGTGACAAACTTGTGACCTGAGATAAAAACAGTTTAATAGGACAGCAAGAGAGGAGGAAACAACAATGGTAACAACAGTAATAATAATAATACTACTGACAAAGGAATGCACAAGATAACCCATCCCCGAGCAGCGATTCCCGCCCCGCAGCTAACTCCAGTTTATGTACTGGGTGTGATGTTGTATGGTGGGGAACATCTCTTTGGCCAGTCTGGGTCAGCTGTCCCAGCCATGCCCCTTCCAACTTCTTGTGCACTTCCTCACTGGCAGAGCACGGGAATCTGAAAAGTCCTTGACTTACTATAAGCACTACAACTACTTAGCAACAACTAAAACGTCAGTGTGTTATCAACATTATTCTCATACCAACTCCAAAGCACAGCACTGTACCAGCTACTGGGGAGAAAAAAACCCTCCATTCCAATCAAAACCAGGACATTATGTCTGAGTCCAGACACCATTTTTTATATCCTTTTGATGAGCTGTGTGGATAAAATGGGGATTGAGTCAAAGGCAACAGCAGTGCAAAGGCTGTTGCTAGCTATGCACTGTTACAATGACAAGTATTTATTTGGCTGTCAGTGTAATGCGCTGCTTTAATAGTCATTCTCTGTCTTCGCTGAGGCTACAGCAGAAAAGGCATGGGATGGATGGAATAAGTCCATGACCTGGGCATAGCATATTTAGATTAAATAAATGTAAGCAGTGGTAGTAAATGGGATGCAGATGAGCAATGAATTAGCCTAGAGAAAAATGGAAGCAGGACCAGTATTTACAGCTCAAACTTTAATTTGGGAAAACTAAGTTAAATTTTCCATCTTTAGGGTGGGTTAACCTTGGCTGGATGCCAGACAGATAAGTCCATGACCTGGGCATAGCATATTTAGATTAAATAAATGTAAGCAGTGGTAGTAAATGGGATGCAGATGAGCAATGAATTAGCCTAGAGAAAAATGGAAGCAGGACCAGTATTTACAGCTCAAACTTTAATTTGGGAAAACTAAGTTAAATTTTCCATCTTTAGGGTGGGTTAACCTTGGCTGGATGCCAGACAGCCACCAAGCCACTCTCTCACTCCCCCTCAGCAGGACAGGGGGAGAAAATCATGGGTCACAATAAAGACAGGGAGATCAATTACCAGTTACCACCATGGGCAAAACAGACTTGACTTGGGGAAAATGAATTTAATTTATTGCCATTTAAAAATATAGTACGATAGTGAGAAACAACGACAAAACTAAAACCACTTTCCCTCCTCCTTCTTCCTAGGCTCAACTTCACTACTTCATTCCTGACTCTTCTACCTCCTCCTGCCCCAAGTGGCACAGGGGAATGGGGAATGGGGGCAGTCAGTTCATAACACATCTATCCTCTCCTGCCTTCTCATGCTCTTCCCCTACTCCAGCATGGAGTCCCTCCCATAGGATACAGTCCTTCACAAACTGCTCCAATGTGGAACCGTCTTCAAGAACTGTTCCAGCATGGGTCCTTTCCATGTAAGACAGTCCATCAGGAATGGACTGCTCCAGCCTGGGTCCCCCCTTAGCCACAGTTACTGCCTGAAATCCTCCCACAGGCTCCTCACTATGGGCTGCAGCTTGCGCCAGAAGCCTGCTCTAGTGTGGGCTTTCCACAGGCTACAGCTTCGTTCAGGGCATGTCCACCTGTTGTAGTGTAGCACCTTCCATGGGCTGCAGTGTGGATATATGCTCCACCGTCGACCTCCATGGGCTAAAGGGGGACAGCCTGCCTCACCATGGTCTTCACAGACTGCAGGGGAATCACTGCTCTGGCACCTGGAGCACCTCCTCCTCTTTCTTCATGGACCTTGGTGTCCACAGGGCTGTTTCTCTCATGTTTTTCTCACTCCTTTCTCTCACAGCTGCTGTGCAGCATTTTTTTACCCTTTATTAAATGCTGTCACAGAAGTGCCACCAGAATCACTGATGGGCTCAGTTTTGGGGACCTGAATGGGGGAACTGGTTCTGTCTGACACAGAGGCAGGACAGAAGCCACTCCTGGAGCCCCCTTGCACCCTTGCTACCAAAACTTTGACACATAAACCCAATACAGTCTTGAAAAGGATGCTATACCTCAGTTTTTACTGCATTGAAGTTAAAAGTACTTCTCTGCTTTTTAAGATATTTATAGAACTAGGAAGCAGACGCCCATATGCTAACTTGCAGCAGCAAGCTTCTTTTACAACAACAGCACAGGGACTAAAATGCAACATGACTTATTTTCCGAGGACTGTGGGTATATTTTTATGGCACTTAAACCTTTTTGCTTAAAATACCTCTCAAATCTTGTTGCTATCTATATTCTGTTTGTAAGAACGATTTCAAGTAAAAAATTGTGAAAATAAATTGCTACAGGCAAAAAATCCTACGCATGTAAGAGCTTTCCACTTCAGATGTCAACAACACAAGCATTAAAAGCAGACTTTCAAATTAATACTGTTGCTTAGGGTTTTTTTTGTTTTTCACAAAATGTATAATTGAACCTTCTTTGATCTCTTTTTCCTTTTATTTACTTCAAGATGGTAAAAAATGTAAAATGCTACCGGATTCTTCATTTCTTCTGTCTGAATGATATAATCACTGTGTGCCGCCACAAGGTGTAAGTAAGCAGATACAGCAGTTTCCATGCCATGGTTGTATAGCTCAAACAGTAGGCAACAAATGGTGTTGACAGGATAGGTCAAGTATATGAAACTTGTAAAACTTGCCCTCAAGCATTGTAACCAAACACAGAAAGAACTCACATATTTCACAGTTATTTTTAAAGATTCTTACAAATTCCTGTAATGTGAGTCTTGTTACCTTTGAAAGCAGATAAAAAGCGCAGAAAGACAGATGCTTGCACAGAAAAAGCTTCTTCCTTTGCTGGACTTCTCAAACTGACACCATGTTTTGCAAAAGATCAATGAAAGATTCTTTTGCTTCACTATAAATGGTCTTGCCTTGCTTAAAATATGCTTTTATGTCAAACAATTCACTGAAACTGTGAGAACTGTGTGGTCAATTAGGAAATGTAAGACACTGTACATCCTACGTATAGAGAACAGGGAGGTGTTTTTGGCTCGCATGTGCTGCTTGGAGAATAGAAGTCAGCTGGGGCACTCATTTAGTTGTCAAGGGAGTTTCTCTTGTTCTTCCCTGTTGCATATTGCCTAAAATTTACTATCATATTTTTTATAAGGTAGCTTGTGTTAAAAGTTTGCAAGACACCAGGATGTCTTAACACGTCGACACTTTCCAGCTGTTTTTCTCTTACTGAAAGGTAGGAAACAATAGCTACGATGTAGCTATAACAGTTTTGTGATACCTGTTTTCCATTTGTGGTCACTATAAAAGAAATAAGTTCTATTGCCCCCTGTAAGAACTGAATCAGGTAGTTAATATTGCCAATGCCTACAGATGTAGAATTTGCATGACCTGTCATTCCCCGCTTGATACTTTATCATCTATATCTATAAACATCCCAGTGCAGCTCAAAGTAACAAAAGCAATTTGAATTCAGTGATACAGAAATTGAGTGATTTATGCAAGATAGCACCAAGAAGTTTTGGATGTTTTTTCAATTCTTTTTATGTTTGTAATCTTGGACTACACAAGTCACATGTAAAAAGGTTTTCTTGACATTCTTGAGTCCCCTTTTTTTGTGGATGAACAGAAATAACAGCTGTTTGTGAGAATAAAATTGACACAGAAAAAGTCAACCAAGGTTGTTAAAGAAGGTTATGTCAGAGTTAGGAGATGAATCATTCCAGTTCCAGAAGACAAGTGATTCTTCAGAAATTCACCATGTTTCACATTATACGAATTCCACAAGTTTATGCAAGATTGCTGTCAAGGGAAACTGAATATGCAAGTCTATAACATCATTTGTTTCTTATGCAAATTGGGGACAGCGCATCCCAACAGTACATGCAGAAGCAGATTTTGCTGCTCTGAGGACTCAGACCGAGAGGTTTTGCAGACCTTACCCAGGATTGACTGAGTGTGGCTTTCAGTCATAACTGCCTAAGGCAGGCTCCTGCAGTCCTGTAGGACCTGGAACTATTTTACAGTCTTGTTAGTTGCCATCCTAAGCATGTGTTTTCTGTTGCTTAATGCCTAAAGTTCGTTCTACATTAATGGTTGCATAGGTCAAGTGCCTCTCCATCCTAGGCTCTCATTGCATTTGCATGCGACTGTTTGTTATGTGAAATACTGAAAATCTCCAAGAGCGAGAGAATTAAATGGCCTTAAAATGTCAGCATAAACACAGTGAAGGAAGTGCTTGAGAAGAATTGTAGCTTGGAATCTTTATTTTAAGCTCTTCCTGTACTAAGCATTTTACAGAATAAACAGAGACATGGCTCTTGCCCCAAGGAGCCCTATATGTTTTACACTCTTAACACAAAAAGAGGAAAGGATGGAATCAGGATATTTAACTCATATTTTGGCTTCAGTGCTGCTGTTCACTTGGTTAATTAAGTCAGTTTTCTTTGAAGAAAAGAAAAATGTTACACCAGTTATTTTTCTGTCCTTAGCTAAGCAACAAACTCTCGAGTATTTTAGGAACATGTATATGACAATAGCCTCCAGATATGAAACCTGTTAACAAGCTGACATGGAACATTTCTCCTTCTACATGATACAAGTGGAAATATTGCAATGAGGCTGCACGAATATGAATTCATTTGGGAAAAATAAGTTACAGAAGATGCAAGTATGACCAAAAAAAGGCATTAAAATGACAGTTAAACCAACTGAGACACCCTTTGAATTAATTAAGGATTGTATTATCATGAAGCCAGAAACCCTATATGATACTATCCTCATTTAAGTGTCATGTCAAAAAGAACATGTTAAAAAAAACAGTATGCACGCTATCTTTTCAAGACGATAATTCTGGTTTAATTTTAAATACAGGAATATTGTAAATAGGCATTTTAAAATACACTTCTGGTCAGAAGACTAACTATGTGAAAATGCCTTTTTTCTCAAAACAGGTTTGCTCTGTATTTAATCTGACGTATTTTCTTTTGCATCTGAAGTATATTTTAAGAAAATATTTACACTGGTTAACAATTAGAGATTTATTTATAGATTTTATTTTATTTTCAGTTAAGAAATACTCAGGAAAACTGAAGACTGAAATATAGCTGAATTCATTAAGGTTCTAATGATATGACTGCTAGAAAAAAACCTATATAAACTTATTGTGTGAAAACCATGAAAAGATGATGAAGTTATTAAATTTCCGAGTACTATGTACAGTAAATATGAACTACTAGCAAGCCACCAGCTTTACCTGACAAAATGGGCAATCCACTCACTTCATGTGCCATGGAACCAAAGAAATGCCATACTGATTAGAGTAACTCTGTGGTTATGGAAATGCTTTGAAAGGTGTATTATATCAGGACTGATGTGGAGAGATAATTTCCCTTGTATATTTGGACAGCTTCCAGGGGTTAATTGTTATGGAACTGTTATGAGACTTTTTAGCAGAAGTTGAATCTGCACTGTAACAAAAGCTACTGAGGGAGCTACCCTCAGTAAATTTCTCTAATCCCATTTTTAGCTCATATGTATTTCTGTGAACCTAGGAACCGAGGGCAACGAGTTCCACAGACTAATATGTACCACAAAAGAAAGTACTTTTCTCTCTTGCCAGTAGTGCTGTTTCCTGACAATTTCCCGAGAGTCCTCTAGCTCCTGTGTTGCTGCCTTCTTTTTCCGTTTATGATTTGTAGACATCTAGGACATACCCCATCACAGTTGTCTCTTTTCCAAATTGAAAGGTTTTATTTCGTCATTCCTTTTATGTTACCTTTTTCCTACCTGAGTTATTCTTGTAATCCTCCCCTATATCATCTTTGGTTTTACAGTAATGTTTTAAGATGAGATACCAGAACTGCATGAATATTAAGAATGTGGAAACATCTGACACAAAATGATCTAGTGAAATGTTCTGCTTTGTTAGACTGTCCTTCCTAAAAATGTTATGACTTGGAAAATCAGACCACCGCACTTCTGCAGAATAAAAAGAACATGTACAATGATGTTAGGTTTGGTCACTTTGCTAGCTACATGGGAATTTAAAAAGCAAAGACTTAACATTGCAAAAATTTATCCTTTATTTAATTTCATTGCCCTCCTGAGCTTGTGCAAATAGCTTAAGGACATTGTGACTTTGTGAATGGCTACTGTGATATAACTGAGATGTTAACTCTGAAGCCTAATGTAAGCAAAACTCTTATACTACTCTCAGTATATCATTTTACCAGAAATGCTGAGATGCTTTGGTAACATGAAAGAAGACAGTACACAAGTCAATGTTTTCCATTCTCCAAGATCTATTGTAAGCATGATCTATTGTAAGCATAAGGTTCTATAAGACATCTACACAAGTGTTTTATATTCCATTTAAAACATTTTTTCAAGACATTGTGTGATATATTTTTGGTAGGTTAGATTCACTGCTTCAGTGTATCTTTTGCTATTTGTTAGTGTTTTGTTAGCTGTTTCTCTAAGTGTTTATTTTAATACTTGTATAGAAACCTCTGCTTTTCATAAGTATTGTCATTGAAAATGTTCATTCTTAAAATGCTTCTGACAAAACAAAGTATAAAAACAGGACCAGTGGCATTACTTCATACATGCCATGGACATTAGTGATACAGCAGCAATATCATGTAGGAAGTGGGCTGAGATTTGATTTATTCTATAATGAGGTTTTGGGTAACAATTTCTTCTGTCACCTAGAAGTTCAGCTGCTAACTCGTAAAATTAAACTATAAGCATACTGTTCTGATTTTAATCTCCTTTATTTTCTAATACCTTCATCTAATTTCAAGCATCTGTGACCAGTTTGTTTGTGTTGGAGAGGAATAGAAGGGAAAACAGCTATCAGCATCACAATACTTGTGATCATTGAGAATGTGGTTTGTAGATTTTTCCTATCAATTCCTGGATTGTGGTTTACATTCACTGTCTCTTTGATGAAAACATACTGAAAGGTCATTTCACAATGACCATGGGTTTTGTATGCCACCCTTGCTGCCAAAGCACACTACAACCCATCAACTCATTTCGTATTGAGTTGCCTATAGAACCCCTGTGGTCTGACATACATGACTCAGCTGACTTTGTGTTCCTATAATGTTAAATACCTGTTTTTCAGCAGAATAAAATAACATACCAAGCTGATCTTTCAAACATAAACTTTTGTCTTTTCAGTAGAAATGAATTTGCTAATTAATTTCAGCCATTGGGCTACTAAAAAACTTTTGCCAGCTGCAATTTATTTATAATTGTTGCTCATGAACATTCAGGTTTTGACATATGTGTTGTGGCAAGTAAAGTGAACAGCTTTTGAGATAATTTTACAGGGCAGCTGTACATCTGTATTGAAATGTAAACAAGTAGCTTACAGAAAAAACAGTCCTTGATTAGATATTTGATATATAATGGTACCTTTGATATAAAAAGATCCTATAACTAGAAGTTTCCTTCCATTTGTTAAGATCAAAAGCAAACTGTACAGCTGTGTTAAATTGCACCCAGTAATGCCCCTGTCACTGGTGGCTCACTTGAGTAAATGAAGACATGCACTGACAAAAGACTCAAGTTTGGACAGATAAGATTTCGTAAGATGCATTAGCTCACCTTCATCTGTCAGTCCAAGCTCTGGCCATCCTTGTCTCTACTGTCAGTCTAGGCTGACATATTTGTCTGACCTCAGCAGGTTGCCTGCTATCTAACTGCCAAAATATTCCTAATATTGACCTTTCTTCCACTTTTATTTCTCATATGCTTGTAGTCCCCAGCAGTGATTCTTCCCCACATGTGTTTTTCCTCTTTAAGTTTCTTCTCCTCACACTTTACATAGCAGAAGTACTATGCATTCTTTAATGGAAGATTATAATGAAGTCCAGTGAATTTCAGTTATGAAGTAGTATTTAACTAATCTTAGACTGAGATAGTTATCATGGGATGTTCTTGATCTTTCCATTTTAGAGAATAATTCAGATTTGGGTATCTTGGATTGAAGTGTGATTTAGCAGAAGAAGAATCAAAAAGTCATGAGTAGTTCCCTTGGTTTACAGTACCAAAATGTCAGTGAGCATCCTGACCTAAAATCCATTCCCTCTTCTTGTTATTGTTTTGTTGGGTTTTTATTGTTTTTTCTTTGGTTGGTTGTTGTTTTTTTTTGTATCTTCCGTACAAGGTCATATACATGGTTGTCATGGTTTAACCTCAGTCGGTAACCAAGCACCACACAGCCGCTTACTCACTCCCCCCGGTGGGATGGTGGAGAGAATTGGAAGGGCAAAAGTGAGAAAACTCATCGGTTCAGATAAAAACATTTTAACAGGTAAAGCAAAAGCCACGCACACAAGCAAAACAAAACAAGGAATCCATTCACCACTCCCCATGGGCAGGCAGGTGTTCAGTCATCTCCAGGGAAGCAGGGCTCCGTCATGCATAACGGTTACTTGGGAAGACAAACTGCCACAACTCCAAACGTTCCCCCCTTCCTTCTTCTTCCCCCAACTTTATACACTGGGCATGATGTCTTATGGTATGGAATACCCCTTTGGCCAATTTGGGTCAAGCTGCGCTGGCTGTGTCCCCTCCCAGCTTCCTGTGCACCCCCAGCCTTCTCGCTGGCAGGCCAGCACGAGAAGCTGAACAGTCCTTAAATGCTTAAAAACAACTAAAACAGTCAGTATGTTATCAACGTTATTTTCATCCCAAATTCAAAACACAGCACTGTACCAGCTATCAGGAAGAAAATTAACTCTATTCCAGCCAAAATCAGGACAATGGTTCAGGCTGGATTGAAATGTTCTTTGTTTCTATGTGGTCCTTCCCCTTCTCATCCAGAGATAATGTTTCAGTCACCCTTAGCTTTTACCCAGCGTTCAAGCCAAATCTTTCTGTCTGGATTTTCATATTTTTGAGTACATTTGCATAAGGATATGGACAGAAGTGTGTGTCTATTTCAGAAGATGAAAAATATCTAAATTTACCAATGTCTGCAAGATTTAAGACCCTTCATTTCCTAATGGATAATTAGAACATTGCTTAATGAGTAATTAGAATCCTAAACAGAACAATCCAAGTAAGGAACCAGCCTAACGCTGGAGAACCTCTTAAAACCACAGGAATTGCATTAGCATACTCTCGAATCACCCACTTGCGGGAGAAGGATGGACTTCACAACTCTAAGAGAGTTATACTCCGAAGTCGTTTATTGTCTTGTCTGACTCCAATATATATCATAATTTTTGCTTAGTCACTGCACACACACTCATGATTGGTTACAGCTTGTTACACACACTATTGCAATTGGTTATATACAAAATATCACGCGCTGTCCACGCGCCCCTCACACAGTCAGGATTCGCTGCTTGTAGGTGTTCCTGTTTTCCTCGCTTCTTCTTAGTTGTTTAGCACAGCTCCTTCTCCTCAAGGCCGAGCCGTGCAGATATCCAGCTGTTTACCAGCTTCTCAGTGCCACAGCTCCTTCTCCTTAAGGTCGAGCTATGCAGGGTGATCTCAACACCCACTAGCTTTCTGCTAAGATAACTTCCACAGAACACAGTTGTATAGAATTCTTTGCAGAACTACACAGAGTGTGTGTTGCACATCTCACAGTTAAGAAAGTGATGATGTAGATGAAATAAACTAATTACTTGTTGTGAACACTCATCATTCTATAGAAACAGACTCAAAATCCTCTTTCTGTCTACATTATAATGATGCAGAGTATTGTTTGAAATCAGAAACTGTTTCTTAGGAAAGGTATGAAATTTTTCTGCACATAATGATTATCTCTATGCCATGTCTACTAGGGGCCAAGCAAAAATTAACATCAAAGCAAAAGGGAATCTGAAAGCCTCATAATCTAGTTGTAATTAGATAACATTGATGTAGCAAATATGAGGTTTTGCTCAAGTTGATTTTTAGAAAAGATTTAACGGAAGGTGAGGGCACTTGTCAAACACTACTAAGGAACTAGTTCCAAATTTATTACCACACACATTGAGTGGAATTCTTTGGAGGGCTTTCCTGGATTTGCTAGTCTTTAATTATCTCATAAATGATACTAACATAGGTTGCTTAATGAACTTTTAAGTGACACCAAATCCTGGGAAGAACGACAGGTACATTGGGAAAGGGAGTACCATGCAAATGATTTGCATAAATTAGGGACTGTGAGAAAAAGACTGCTAATGAATATAGACAGGTACACCTGTATTCCTGTCAAGGAGACAGCAATAAGAATGATCAAAGATCTGGAAAATAAGACCTTATGTAAAGTGCAAGTCTTGAGATAGTCTAGAAGAAAAAAGAGAGAGCGAAGGTATTACTGTCAGGCATTGCTACAGAGGAAAAGAATAATCTGCTCTCCATGACAAATAATGAGTTTAAACTGTAGCAAGTATTTCAAGGTAGATAATTTTCTTTTTTTTCTAACTCTGAGGAAAACAATACCTGCAATAAATGGTCTGGAGAGAGCATGGAGTCTTCCTCATCAGATGCTACCAAGGACAGGTTGGAAAAGCACTTAAGAGATATAGGCACACTGATTATTCCATCGGTGAATGAATCAGAGAACCTGTGAAAGTTGTTTTCTGCTTTGCAATTTTATTATCAGACATTAGCAGAAGCAATATCTCTCACTTTTCCCGCATCTTGTGCACTCCTCCACATTTTGCTTGGTAACAACTGTAGAGTCTTGCAGAAAGTGCTGTGAAAATGGAGGCAGAGTTCAAACAGTTTTGTTTGGAGAATTTGGGACTGGTTTTGGGGATAAATCTTGGCTTTTTGCAAATGCAGACTTAAATGTAGAATGACATCATCTAGCTACTAATATTGTGACATGAATTATATCCTCACCTGGCAGTGCCATTCACCAGTGCATACACGCCAGAATGAAATATTGCAATGCGTTGGCTTTGATACCCAGTCTTTGTGGCCTAACTAGTGACAAAGTCTGTATTATTTTTTCCTCTTAAGTCTGATGTTTTTATAAAATACTTTGAAAAGCTAAATAACAAAAGGCTTCTGACTGCTTAGCAATTTGTTCCTCTAAGAAAAGAGAGCAGGTTTAATGTTCCTTATTTGCAGTGATATAGCACCAACAAATAGGAAGCAGAAACAACGGCGGCTTAATGTCTATTACAAAGAGAAATGTAAATGGAAAATTCCCTTCCACTTCTGCCACCCTTACAGGCAAATGCCAGTGAAATAAATGTCAGGTCAGGCAATCAGTTGTGATATTGATCACATTTTGTGTTTAAAGACAATAAAAAAAGAAAAGTTTCACCTATTGAACCATTCATGTTGAGTTAGGTAAGCTTTAAAGCACTGTAGAATTATAAATAGTACACCTCCAACCTTTCTTTCTTATCCTCTAATATTGTTTAATTCTAAGCAGATCTCTTTTGAGACTTTGACTTTGGTCAGGGTATTTAATTATACCTAAAAATAAGCATTGTAGGAGTGAGACAAAGAAAAAAGCAAGAGGATAGCATAATAGAGATCTTGATAGAATTTCTACTACCCACCTAAAAAGAAGCATAAATACCTTTGGAAATTCTTGCATCTTAAATTACACAGGCTGTTTCATTTTAAGTGAGATTATTTTCAAAGAGTGTAAGGTTTCATTTGATCTTCAAACAGTCTGCTTAGCATTTTACATGGGACTATTTGACTCTGTTCAAAGTAGAAAAAGTAGTTATAGACCTGAAGAACAGAGTGTAGTCAAGAGCTGATAGAAAAATCCTGAGAAGATTATTCTGGTAAATATAGTGATCATATTTCTCAGTGAGCACTAAAATAGATAAACATGTGGTCAGTAACAATACCACCTAATGAACAACCAGAGGCACAACTACTGTGATCGTAAAAATGTTTTGGCTGCATTTTCCTTAATAGTACAGGCCAGACCTATGTCTTGGGAAAATAAGAAAGTTAATTCTAAGTAGTATTTCGTCGTCTCTCTAACTTCACTTGAAACTACTTCTGTTGTCATATTTGACAATAAATTTCAACATATATTGTGATACAATAAACAGCTGCAACACAGATGTGATGCAACTTACAGGTGGATGAATTGAAGTGATTTTCCCACTTGATGAAAAGGAAAATTTTACATTCATTAAGCAACCTCAGCCTGAAGGGAAATTCCGTCAGAGAATCCACTAGGATGTCGCTATACTAAGGTATCATTTACAAATATTGGGAAATAATAAAGGATTCCTTTTTCAAGAGATTATTCTATTCTAATTTGTCTATAAGTAATATTCAGCACGGACCTTTGCATGACTGTGCAAAACAAATCTGAGTTGCTTCAGCAAATGTTGGTCAATCATTTCTCACCAAGAATACTCATCCTTTTCTTTAGCAAATTTATGGAGCTATAGCATCATGAAAATGCTGAATAATGATGTTCATGGTGCTCGAGCAAGAAAACAAAATGTGCATCAGTTGTATGTTATACTAGTATCAAATGGTAGAAGATCTTCAGATAAATTGGGATTATTTTAGCCTAATCACAAGGTATGACAGTGCTTCAACAGTAACTACTTTTTGACAACTACTGAAGGATTTGCACACTAAAGCCCCTATATTTTCTGAGTACCAGCTGAAATAAAGATGATTTGTCAATAGCCTTGAAGCCAGAGGTACCCATATTACTATTTTAAAGATTAATCTTCTTTTTAAAAGTTGACTAATAAGGTAAAACTGTAATTTTGTGCTTATGCATATAGATAACATTTTTTTTTAGGGAGAGACTTTGCACCAACGTGTATAAAGGATCAACAAATTCTGAATTCCACAGTATTGGTTTGCAGGGATGATTTTGTAAAGAGAGCAGTGATATTGGTTTGGATTTATATACAGTCTTTAATTACTGTCCAGTTTCTAATAAAAACAGCGGTTCCATACACTGAAAAAAAAGAATAGAAAGGACAATTCACTTATTCATTGAGGTCTTATTCATTGAGCATGGCTCAGGGTACAGATCAAATTCCTATGAAAGAATTTGAGATTTAGTAATTAAAGCTGATACAAATATTGATTTTAAGATTACATAGGTGTCTTGGTTTCAGCCAGGATAGAGATGGTTTTCTTCACAGAAGCCAGTGTGAGACTATGTTTTGGATTTGGGATGAGAAACTGTTGATAACGTGCTGATGTTTTGGGTTGTTGCTGAGCAGTCAAGGACAGTCCAGGTTCTCGTGCTGGCCTGCCAGCGAGCAGGCTGGGGGTGCATGGGGAGCTGGGAGGGGACACAGCCGGGACAGCTGACCCAGACTGGCCAAAGAGATATTCCCTACCATACGACGTCATGCCCAGTACATAAACTGGAGTTGGCCGGGGGGCGGAAATCGCTGCTCGGGGATGGGCTGTCGATCACGGGGTGGTGAGCAGTTGCTGTATTGGGCATCACTTGTTCTTGTACATTCTTTGTCAATATTATTATTGTTATTATCATTGCTGTTTCTTTCTCTCTTTCTGTCCTATTAAACTGTTTTTATCTCAACCCACGAGTCTTTTTCCCAATTCTCTCCCCCGTCCCACTGGGGAAGGGGGGAGTGAGTGAGCGGCTGCGTGGTGCTTAGTTGCCGGCTGGGGCTAAACCATGGCAATAGGAAACCTTAGATGAATTATTTCTGAAGTTTTGGGTGCTGTGCTTAGTAAACAATATTTCTGTAATAATATTTCTATAACTTCAAAGTAGTTAGTTATTTGATTTCCTAGAGATTTACCCCTGTTTGACTTGAGTATGATTTATATTTATATCATTGTCTAATATTTAATCTAAAGTTATTCTCAGCACTTCTTTCCGTTTCCTTGACACAAATGTTTCCTAATTAGAATAACAATGCAAAGCAGAGATTTGAATCAAGAAACAGATTACAAAGCAGTTATTCACAAGTGAATATCTGATATAAAATTCAAAAGGAACGGGGTAGAGAAACAACCACGTACTTTTCTTCCCAGGCTGTGAACTACTAGGAACATACATAACTTCTCAGGTACATTAATTATGTAAGAGAATTTAAGGAAAGAGTCAATTCCAGTAGCTTTTGCCATCTAAGACTTAATATGGCCTTAAAGAGACTAATGGAAACCTTAAAATTAACAGGAAACTATTGCTGAAAAAATAGTATTTTCATGCTTTTGCAAGCATCCCTCATGAAAGGCTTCTTATGTGATATTTTTATGTGGGGTTAAGAACTTTCCTTTATTCCTTATAACTTTTCCTGTTTCCTGCACATACACTTTAAAAAAAAATCCTTACTCCCCATCACTTTGAATCAGGGTTCATCATTCCCATAAGAGGACAGGAGGCCTCTGGTCTCTTGTCAGAATAAAAAAGGTTGACTCTTTTTCTCTCCTCCTTCCTACAAATTTGCAATGTCTTTCAACACCTCTGTGCACAGGTAACTGATAGCCTTTTGTATTCTATGGACAATACAATTCTATGTCGTCCACAGCACTCCAAAACCTATCTATGCCATATCTCTGTCAAGTTATTCCGTATGTAAACTGACTTGCACACCAAAGGACAGTTTCATTGATACTTGCAAAAAACTATATCTTATACCTGTCTGATTTGTCTGAGATCACTCACAATGAAGGAATTGTTTAATGAAAAAGGTGGAACTATAGTAAAGCAATGCTACGTTCTAATTGGTAACGCTGGAAACAAAAGTTACAAAAGAGGACTCTCCAGACAGTATAATTATTTCTTTGCCCCCAGTCTCTTCCCAACCTATGAACTTCAGAATTTTTTGAGACTTCTCTCAACTGAAGATGCCATACTCTGCTGCAAGGATATTCTTCTTCTAAAAATGGCCTTCTGTATGCATGAGTATTGTCACAGATCTGTTGGAGTGTGCATATGACTGTGTGCCAGTGAAGGGGAGATGGGGGAAGGACAGATATTTTAACTGATATTTGCTACAGATGAAACTTCAGAAATTGTTTCTGCTAACTCTTCCCTAATTTAGGATCTTTTGTTGAACTGTGGCTTTGTTCATTTGCTCACTGCTTGCAAGAAAGTAGCATTCTTGGAGAGGGTCCAATGGAGAGCTACGAGGATGATTAAGGGACTGGAACATCTCTCGTATGAGGAAAGGCTGAGAGACCTGGGGCTGTTTAATCTGGAGAAGAGAAGGCTGAGAGGGGACCTTACCAATGTCTATAAATATCTGCAGGGTGGCTGTCAGGAGGATGGAGCCCGTCTCTTTTCAGTGGTGCCCAGTGATAGGACAAGGGACTATGGGCATAAACTGCAGCACAGGAAGTTCCACCTCAACATGAAGAAAAACTTCTTTACTGTGAGGGTGACGGAGCACTGGCACAGGCTGCCCAGAGAGGTTGTGGAGTCTCCTTCTCTGGAGACCTTCAAAACTCGACAGGATGCGTTCCTGTGCAACCTGCCCTAGGTGATGCTGCCTGGACAGGGTGGTTGGACCAGATGATCTTCAGACGTCCCTTCCAACCCCTACCATTCTGTGATTCTGTGATTCTGTGATCCTTATGCTTATCTGAAAATGTCTTTCCAGTGATGTAGATGACTAATGATTTTGACTAGTGCTCAGGTTTACTTTTTTTTTTTCTTAAGGTGTCAGCTGACTTGCAGTTTTGAAATTCCAATGTAACATTTCATATATGACACATATGACTGACTTGCTATGTGAAAGTTTCAATTACACTTTGGCTTGGTGACTTTTTAGAAAGATCACACATTGGTCTTGAAGCAGGTCCCATCCCCCCCGCCCCAACATGTTGTTTGTTTTAGAGGTCAGTGAGTCTTCCCATTGACTTTAAAGCACGGTTACTGCTGTGCAGAATTGTAATTATTGTAGCGTGTGTGATACTTGGTTTAGACCATTCCTTTGTTCTGAGTTTTTGAGTATAGTTATCTGTGGTCCATAATATCATTTGTGGATTCAGTACAACTATTTTCCTTAGTCTTCCTACTGTCTTATAAAGTTTTGTGACAGATATCTCTGGCATAGAGGGAGAGAGATAACAGTCAGTAATTGCCAGTTGGAAGTCTATGTGATTCACAGTTCTATGTAAATCTACTGCTTCCCAAATATGAATTTCATATACCTCAGATGCTGCCACTTATTATGTTGTATATTCCTGGGGGCAACATTGTACCTGATTCTGTACAATGCTAGTTTCTTCTTGATTCCTTGGAGGGCAGTGTAAGACGCTTCTCTGAGTCAGACTCATGACATGATAGTTTCTCTGTAAGTCCCCTTTTCACCTGTTACACTGGTATAACACCTTATGTAAACTATGTGCTGCATCTAGTAGGTCATATGCTCACCAGTGATGACTGGTCAACATCATGAGAATGGGATGGTATGACGTATTTAGGAGCTCTCAGGAAAATACTATTCTGTCATAACATGAATCTTAGATTCAGGCTCTGTACATTTTTATGTATAGACCATATAAGAGTCAGAGCTAAACCAGACCACCATGCTGTTTATTTTCTTAAATATTTAATTTTGTTTCACTCTCTATGAAACTAAACAGTCATCGCACGTGACATTTACAAAACAGATAAGATGAGCTCAGACCTGTTCCCACCGGCTTCTGTTGATAAGTTTCAAATAATACAAAATACCAAGTTTGAGCAGGAAACAGAGAAAAATTACTATCATCTCATGCACGCAGATCATCGCCATGGGATGTTTATTTCTTAAACTAACTTTAAGATGAAAAGCCTATTGACACTGTTTGGAAGTTATCAAGCAAAGAGTCTGAAATAAATTTATAATGCAATATTAATCCTTATTTCTTATAGCTGGAAGGGTGTTATGGTACAATAAATAACAATAATTTTTTGGTACTGTCTTGTCAGTATGTGCTTTGCAAATACATTTGTATTGGGTTTGTGTGGCAAAGTTGGGGGGGGTGGGCTATAGGGATGATTTCTGTGAGAACCTGTTAGAAGCTTCCTCTATGTCTGATAGAGCTAAAGCCAGCTGGCTCCAGGATGGACCCACCACTGGCCAAGGCCGAGCCCATCTGTGATGGTGGTAGCACCTCTGGGATAACATAGTTAAGAAGGGGGGAAAAAAAGCCTGCGCAACTGCAGCCAGAGAGAGGAGTGAGAATCTATGAGAGGAACAACTATGTAGACACCGAGGTCGGTGAAGAAGGAGGGGAAGTGTTTCAGGCACCAGAACAGAGATTCCCCTGCAGCCTGTAGAGAAGACCATGGTGAGGCAGGCTGTCACCCTGCAGCCCATGAGGTCCACTGTAGACCAGATATCCACCTGCAGCCTGTGGAGCAACACAAACTGGAGCAGGTGGATGCCCAAAGGAGGCTGTGACCCCATGAGAAGCCTGTGCTGGAAAGAGCTCCTGGCAGGACCTGTGGCCCCATGGAGAGAGGAGCTCACACTGGAGCAGGTTTGCTGGCAGGACTTGTGACCCCGTGGGGGACCCACGCTGGGGCAGTCTGTTCCTGAAGGACGGCACCCCGTGGAGGGGATCCAGGGTGTTCCACTTTGTGAAGAACTGCAGCCTGTGGGAAGGACTCATATTGGAGAAGTTTGTGAAGGACTGTCTCCTGTGGGAGGGACCCCATGCTGGAGCAGGGGAAGTGTGAGGAATTCTCTCCCCAAGGAGGAAGGAGTGTCAGAAACAGCATGTGATGAACTGACCACAACCCCTGTTCCCCATCCCCCAGTGCTGCTGTGGCGGGGAGGAGGCAGAGAAAGCCAGGAGCAAAGTTAAGCCCAGGAAGAAGGGAGAGCTCTTCCTTCTTTGGGGAAGATGCTTAAAGATTTAGTTTTTATTTCTCATTATCTCTACTCTGATTTGATTGGTAATAAATTAAATTAATTTCCCCAAGTCGAGTCTGTTATGCCTGTAATGCTAATTGATGAGTGATCTCGCCCTGTCCTTATCTTAACCCACAAATTTTTCATTTTTTTCTCCCCTGGTCCTGCTGAGGAGGGGAGTGACAGAGCAGCTTGGTGGGCTCCTGGCATCCAGCCAAGGTCAATCCACCACAACATTACTTTCAGTAATGTTTTAACAACAAAGGAAGTGTTGTTGACATCAACTATGAAATGGAATTAATATTAGACAAAATAATTTCCTAATGGGTTCTGATACAACAAAATTCTGTTTATGCCAGAATATGAGTTGTCTTAAATTCCAGTTATTTAGAACATGTCTCCCTCTAGTTCTTATGATGCTCCCTGATAGAAAACACATTTCTCTTGGGAAAAAATATAGGTCTGTCTTTTGGCTATTACTATTAGCCATTTATTTTGTGTAGAGAAGAACAGATAAGGATTTAGGAATGGTGGTGAAAATTCACCTCCCTCGCTTTTTTTATTGAATTGAAATTAGCACATGAGCTGTGATGTGGCATAAGATTTGTTTGGACACTTGAGTCTGTTTTTAGCCTATGCTTCATTTTATATTTCAGGACTTCAAATTTCAGCTTTGTTGTAGATTTTAATTGCACCCTGGCTTTGTCTTTTATTAAGTCAGTTTCCATTTTGTAAAATAGGACAATAATAGTGAATGAAGTGGTCCAAAATTAATGATAAGTTTAAATAAAATCTCTATCTCTAGTCTAAAATAAAAAATTCTCACATTTATTTTGAGATATAAGTCCTAAAAATGTTTTTTGTTCTGTTAATCTAAACGGCTTATTAAAAAATTAATATGTGAAAAACTTACTATCTTCCTACCAGTGCTTCCATACGTCTGTTTAATATGTACATGTCAGAAGGGATGAACATTTATTTCTGAACTACCTAGGTACTGCAGTAACAGAAGACCTAGACAGATTAAGATCTTAACTCTGAGAGTTTTTGCTGTCCTTCTAAGTCAAAAAGTGGTGTATATAAACTATCTTTAATGAAATATTGTATTTTAATAAAAAACAGTTTGGTGGAAGTGCTAGGAAACTAGAATGGAAACCAGCAGATTTATTCTGTGTAATGGGGGTTTTCTGGCAGCTTTCTCTACTGTCTTAAAAGTGCTGTAATTCCATGATTCTTTGACAAAGAAAAGGTGATAAAAAATGTATAGAAATGCCATCTAGCTAATTAAAAGTTAAACTGAAGGCCATTTTGTAGGGCAAAGGCAGAAAGCTTTTTTACCACCATACCTCTCTTTTTTCACTTTGTCCTCACAAAATCTATTTTCCACGAGAAAGTGGGCTCAAAGTGGATGTGTTATGAGCTGCCTTCTTGTGAACTTATCAAGCTCCTTGAGACTGTGTTGAGATGTAAATTGTCACTTTTTCTAAGAGAAAATGTGTTTTAAGTTCAGATTTATGTGAACATTTACATCAACAAGTCTGCTGGACTTGTTTACACAGACAATGTGCACTTAGAATCTGGCCTTTTGTGAATCCACGTAGAATGTAACAACTGATAAAGACACTGAGTCTACACAACAAATCCTACTTCTGCAATGTAATAAACTAGGAAAATTGGTGCTTAATGTGTTGTTATGGTTGTCACTTCCCACATAACACCTCAACATCTCATTGCAGGAACTAAAGGAAACTCTCATGGTTCTTTTCCAAACGCACAAATAGGTATATTATTAGCTGGTAGCCATGGGAAGCCCGTAAAACATAGTTAGGCAACCTTCCATCCTGAAGAGGGTAGTAGTACACATGGTTAACACATGAAAATGGTAAGGCCCCTTTCTTTTGCGAGAAATGTTCTGGGATGCATGGCGACACTGTCGGTGTAACAACTGCCTTATCTGGCTGCATGACAGGTCTAAAAGAAATCAGTTGAAGATAATGGGAACTGGTGGTTGCTAGAACTGGGGAAAGGCATCATCGGCATGTCTATTTGCCACAGACCTAAGCCTTCTAACTACTTTTCAATGTACGTTAATTTACATCTGAAATGAGAGATTGGGAAGCTTGATGCTCTCTGCCTAGAGAGCAGATACTTTTACATTCTGACTACCCTTAAACACCAGTTTCTTGCTTGCCCTCATTTTGAGCCTTCCCTGGAACAGCTGTGACTTTAAGGCTTGAACAGCTTGGTCTGCCCCGGGAATCCCAAATCTTGATGATGGAACGTAACAACAGTTTGTTCCCTAAAAAATCTCATCATACTTAAAGAAAATTCTTGTCAGTGGGTTATCTCTAAGTAATCCCATCAGCGGGAAATTCTTGGTAGTCAGTACTTAAAAAAAACAGACAAACTTAGTTTAAAATATTAAATCAAATAAATAATATGATCACATTAAAAAATAAACCAAGAAAGTATTAAGTGAAGAGAAGGAAAAGACAAATCTGATTGGATTTTTTCTATTGTAAATTAAAGTATAGCTGCTTGGGGCAGAGGCATGATGCTGGGTTCTTCTTGCAGTAATTAGAGAGCCAGTGCTGCCAAAAACTGTTTCCCATCTGCCACTCAGTTTGCAGGATGTTCCTTAAAGCCGCTTTCAGAAGGCTGGCGTTCACTGATCCCACACAGTTGTGAAACCAGACCTGCAGCACGCATTACATCAACAAAACAACCCTGGAAAAAGGAACTGGGAGAGTAATTAACTCTGTAACCACTTCACAAAATATTTGAAAATCTCAGAGAAAGCAAAGCCTTGATCCTGAAAAGAACAAAAACTTTGCAATGTTAGTGGTTCCCATGCAGAGGGAGGAATGGTTGCCCTTTCAACCAACCTTTAAAGTGCTACATGGCATTTTTTAATCTTCTTCTCTGTTTTGATTTGCTTTTGAGACAGGCTTAGAATGTTTTGAAATCAGCAAGATTTTTTTACTCCCATGCTAATGATGACAATCAAGCATATTTAACTGTTCTGAGAATCACAGAGAGCTCTGACATAAAGTGAAGGTGCAACATTAAATGCAAAGAAAAATGCCTTTGGCTGTCTGTATGGATATTAGACTGGCTGTTACAGAACTTACTGGATACTTTAAAGTGGTACAGTGTTACAGAGCATGCTACATGTAATAAAATTGAAATAAAGCGTAACTGAAAAAAATGAGATAGCAAAGTGTTTTTAACTTTTGTCATAATGGATATGTCGTGAAAGAAAATGCTTACAGTACATTGCAAACAATACAATTTTTCCAAACCAGCAGTAGAATCAACCCAAAATTAATCTCCACTCGTGATACAGAAACAATGCAACATGAATATATGTTGCAGAAAAGTAAGAACGCAAGAATACAGGGCAGCTTGATTTATGACATAAATAAATGTAAGGGATATTAGTAAGATTAGTGTGTAGGAGTGCTAGAACAAATCAAACTATGCAGTACCAAATTGGATTGCTTGCTGCACAACAGAACAGCAGGCTAATAGAGAAGATACAGTATGCCATAAAAAAAGCAGAGTAGTTTCCAAGTATTAAATAAATATATTTATTAATAATAGGGTAGTGGAGGATCTTGTGCCTGTTCTTGTTAAACATCCTCATTAATAATCTGAGCCAAAGGGGTAATGTTATTAATGAAATTTGCTGGTGCTGATGACTTCGTGAAGTTGCAAACACTCTCAAAGGATATTAAGGCACTTGAAAAGACTAGGAATAGGAACAGAAATACAATTCAGAATCAATCTGGGAAAATGCATGTGCTACAGTTTTGCTACCTTCACCGCATAATTAACTGAAGTTTAGGAATTCCTGAGACATATATAAACACACACATGTATATGAAAGGCATCCAAAAATGTGGCTTCAATTGCAGAGAAAAACCCTGAGAAACAGGAACCTGAAACTGTAGAGTGTGATAGAAGAGCCTGTTGAAAATTATTTTGCAATGCAATATGGGTAGATTTCTGACATATTTTGGGCTTCACATACATATGTACCATATAACATGGCAGGAATGTATCTATCTACAAGTCTACGGTGCCATAAGATCCCTACCTTCAATATGTGTATGTCATTAGAGTTATGTTGATGTAAATTATTTGGAAAAAAGGATACAACTCTTGGATATTAAGTCATAACCTGAATACAGAGTTATAAGTTAATTAAATTTTTCTAAGGGATCTGCAGAAACACAAAAACAGGCAAGCAAGGAAAAAGTTCACAGAGCCAGGAAAGTTTTATCTATGACAGAAGTCTAAAAATTATAGGTAAATTTCTGTAGCACTTTTAAATGACAAAGGGCAAGTCTCTCTTTCAGTCACGGAAGTGTTAAAAGTGTGGTTACCTTGGGTATTCTATATGGGGATATGGTCTAAGGCCTTGACAATAGAGATTTCTTTACATGGGGAAATATCTGTTATGAGAAAACAGGGAAGCCATATCATCTGACATAGTAAAAACCAAGACTGACAAAATAATAAAGAGTTTGAAAGCAACAATTGTTCAAATTGTAAAGATAGCTCAGTAGATTAAGATGGACTTACACAACTTCCCCAACTTCAACCTCTGCAAATATTATCAATATACCATCAATACCAAGTATCGATCAATATCTGATGTCAAACATGTTAAAGTATGTTTTTTTTAAACTTCACTTAAACAAGCCACGCATACATTTGTATTTTCAGTTTTTGTAAAACTGAAATAAATTATGATATCTTAAAATACTCTATGACAAGTATCAAAGCAGTTTAAATGATTTGTCAAGTGTTCAATAGGAAATAATGACATATTTCACAGGAAATATTCAACATATATTTTCCTTTGGCTTAGATCGGTGCTGTCGTTAAAGTACTATGCATGCTATGTAGAATACTGATTGACATGTTGCACAGAAAATTCAGTATTGAAACTCCCTGGAATTATAAGCAATTTCTTCACAAGTACTCTGGTTCATTTTAAGAGAAGGGTTATACCTACACCCCTTGCAATGCTATGAATATCTCAGCCTCACTCATATCAGTTTGAGAAGCTAGTTAAGTCTTCAAGAAATTATAAAGGTGAGCATTCATTTCTTACAAGTCATAAATACCTGGTTCTGAGCTGCTGATGAAATAGTTTAACTGCTGTCAATGCTATAGGGCCAAAAGAAAGGCAGGCATCCACTGGATTTTTTCTTATGTGTTATCAAAAATAATTAACTGTAAGAGCCTTTTTCACAGTAAATAGTTTATTTGCTGAATTAGGCACCCTTCTCATGAATCACTAGTTAGGCAAAATGTGTTGAATGTTCTCTACAAGCATGTCAAATCTACTCGTTGCCAGTTGTGCTGACTGATGCAGTTCTGGTTTTGGTTGCCTATGTCATACTGAGTTTTCTGCAGTTCCTTAGTGGACAAGTGAAATTTTCCTTGGGCAGGGTGAGCATTTCCCATACTAAAATAAATTTTATATTGTAAATTGACATTGCTTGCAGGGGAATAAGCATTGTAATGCCAAGTTTAACGTTCAAGTATAAAAGCCATATACACCAGTGTTTCCAAAGAAGAGATGAAAAGTAAGCTGAGTTTGTGAAATATTCTTAAATGTTTTCAAGGTTCTTAATTATGTTGTGGTAATTATGACTGCTATGTAAATTAACAAACCTTGCTCATCAGATCAAAGACACATTTGTGGATCAGGTAGTAGCAGTTTGAACCTGGAAGTTCAAAGAAAAGTAAAAGTATAAAATCCTACAATGTCATAGTGCACTGCACATAAAGAACAATATAGTGTCATGCACGCTAACAGTAACTACTCTCATATTTCAGGTAAAAGAGTATATGTCTCTAAAGGATTATACACTCAATTAATTAGGGATCAGAATCAGGTATAGGATCTCAAATAAATTCTGCTTTTCCCTACAAGATATTTTCAGAGCTGTCAGTAATGTAAATGAATAACAATAGCACCGTTATCTGGCACTAATTATAGCATTAGTGTGGTAGTAAAGATTGCCCTCTGCAACGGCAATAGCTAACATTTGAATCGTGCTTTTCATCTTCAAAAATCCCCAAATACTCCACAAATTAGAAATCTGATCTTTCTGGGGATATGTAAATCCTTGATGAAGGAAGTCTGAGATAAAAGGACTATAGCTTTTTTATCATCTATATGTCTGTTGATCCCGTAGTCTTTATCTTGAAGCCCACATCGATTTCTGGAGGTTAAATTACTCAAACAGAAAAAGTCATTGGGACACCAGGAATAAAACAAATGTGCAAACCAAATCTTCAAACCCCTGAATATTCATTTATTATCAAAAAATGTTCAAAACATTGTACTTTGTAATGGTATTTCTTTTTCCTTCTTCCATCTTTGCATTTCCTTCATAAATGTTATTTTCCCTTACCCAATTACTCACGTGTAAACATACAAAACTCCTTGTAGCAGAGGCATGACTTACTATACATATTTGTTATACTTTTTACCAGTGTTAATTGTACCATTACCACTCAGGGATAACTCCCATCGATTTATCTGAGACATTTGGAACTGGAAATTTGGTAAAAAGAAGTTATTCATTTGTCATAGAAATGTGGTAACTCTGAGCCAGCACAAAGGTTAGGAAAATATATAAATAAGCTATTTTTCTAGATTGAAATGACTGAAGAAAAATGGGCTGTTTTGTCAGGCTGAATGTGGTTAGTAACAGTGACATCTGGGAAAGGTGCTGAGACTCAGACACACACTCTTATGAAAAGGCTGAGGGGCCTTTACTGGTCCCAAGAAGGCATAACATCTATTTTCACCATGACTCAGTGGTAAGAACGTGAGTGCCTCTGTGAATGTTACATTTCTGCACATCCGGTCTTCATTAAAAGCATGGTTATTCACCTTGCTAGAGGAATGAAAGCTCATTTTGACTTAACGTTTTTTAATATGCTTTACTTCTGATTTAATAAAACTTTACTTATGATTTATATTTTTTAATGTTAAACTATATTTTCTTCATCAGCCAACAAGATATCATATGGAGGAAGCGAACATTCTCATTCATTGCAGATATGTTAAAATGTAAGTAGAGGCTCTGAAATTCTCAAAGATTTTGAAAGAAAAGCCAGAAGTTTAAGTGTTTCCAAATTTAGGCTTTAATCGGGGTACTAGCCCAGCTTTAGCACAGCACTGAGGTACATTTATGAGACCAATTTATTTTGATGGAATATAAGCACCTGATTAAATTGAAACACATATTTAAATAAGCACCTGCTTAAGTGATTTGCTGAAACTGAGTTTCCACTGCTTTCTCTGGGAGAACCTTTCTGCCCTTCTCAGCAGCAAGCATCAATAAAGAGGCCTGATTACATTATAAAATGTCTAACAAATACTGTTTAATGCTGACTTTTTAGGTCGTCACTGTTGGGAATAGCAAATAGTTTTTACTTTGCCAGGTGAGATTAATTTCTAAATAAATGAGGCTGCAAAATAGCCTACACAGCACCTGTGGGCTGTTCTGCTCCTATGACTGGAGAGAAAAAAAGATAATGATGTTTTTTAAAAGCTTACAGTTTGAAATATGTTGCAATATCTTTTGGGGTTTTTTGTCTCATTAAAAAAAACTAAAAATCCCAACTGGAAAGATTATAGGTAAAATAATGTGCAATAATTTCTTCTTGTAGCTCCACTTTTAAACAGAATTCTGATTTTTTTTTTCTGTCTGTAGTTTTAAAATAGGCCAGCATAGATGTAAATAGAGGAAGACTGACCAGCTCTCTTGAGAGCAAGCTGCTAGTTTCCACTAAATACCTCCACTGTTAGGAGCTTTGCAAAAAGAAAAAGAAAACCAGAGTAAAGCTTCTGAGATGTACTTTGAATGGGTAGAAAACAAGTAGGATTTATTAGCAAGACCTGACCGTTGTCAATACAAGTAAACTAAAGCTAATTTACTGTATTAAAATTGAATGGTGCCTAATATAAGTATGCTTTGTTAATCAGTGAAAGTTATTCAATTATAATTATACAACAAATACTATGTAAAATATTTTGCTCTGACAATTTTTCTGCATTGCTTCAGCATCGGTACCACCTACTAGTATGAGTTTCTTAGAAGATCTTGCTTTGAAATGAAAGGGGCATTGTGAAAGAGGCTGGCAGTGGTCCAGTTGGTGGTTTGGGATATTCAGATGGGGTTCAGATCCTCTTTCTTTCATAATTACCTGAGCAGATAAGGCAGTTACTAGTGCTGAAGATCCCTTTCCACTAAGAGGAAGTTACTGGGCTTCCTTGAGTTATTGGGTTGTTATAAATTCATAAAAACAAAATTCTTGTTTTAAAAACAGGGAAAGGAAAGCGTGATGGAGATAAAGAGGATAGAGATGAGTGACTGTCTTTCTATGGGCTGAATACGCACTAGAACAGAAAGGGCCTACTTAGGACAGATTAACCTCTTTCCATTTCTAATCCATCCCTAGAAGAATCTGTTCTGTTGGTGAAAACAACAGCTGTGTGACGTAGGCAACTATTGTCAGTCCATTCGGACAGCCTTACCAAAGGTCAATGTTGGACTTGGGATTGAATCAAGGTTTCTGTGTTAAAATGCTTTTAGCTGTGCAATATGAAATTTTAGTTCATTGCAAAGGAATATGTTTAGCACTTCCCTAGAAACTTCAATGACATATACAAATATAAAAAAGTTGTAATCCTTGTAGTCTGAAAGAAAGTGGATTAAATATTTTTATTCTATTCATTAGATGTTTTGTTGGATTCTGTGGCATGGTTTATTGAGCGACTCTATCCCTTTAATAATGGGGAAGAACAAAACAGACCTACTTCTGCTCCTCTCCAGTTCCAAAGTAGGACATTGTTCTCTTTTTCACAAGGACCTGATTTTCCAGGTGTGGTTTGTGCAACAGGTACTTATATCCAAATGCATCCACGTGGGGCAGGAACAAGAAGATGGAGAAAAAAACTTACAAATATATATTTCCAAATCTCAATTTGAAATTTAAAAACTTAGGGGGTAACTCACCTAAAAATTTTGCTTTCCACTATAAGATTAAAATGCAAAATAACAGTTTTTGTGTATAAAAAAAGAGATTACTGTTTTCACCTTCTTGATTCTTGCCACATTTTAGCATAATTTCAAAACAGGATCAAAATGTGTAAGTGAAAAAAAGAGAAATAAAAAGAAACTCATCTGTTTCTTTGAATCCCTTAGTGAAACATGTGAATGTGAAGAAAAACGGCCTTCTGATCATCTGAGTGTTTCCTCATTGGTGTTAGCACTTTCTAACTCTACATTCATAATTACAGCTTTGCAAGATTTTTGAAGAACCTCATTAATGGCTTTTCAGGCACAACAGTGCATGACTTTGCCTTCTGGAGAAATGGTGAGAAAAATATCATTTCCAATAGGAGAAATATGGCAACTTCTGCAGTCAAAAGTTTCAGCAGCCATGTTCATCTGTGGCATAGATTTGTCCTGCTCAGAGCATTATGCATTAATATGGTGCTGTGAATAGCTGCAGGTCTGGACAACCTCCTGTGTAGAAGTTCCCAACTTTTCCAAAGGTTTTGCTGAAATCTTCTATGGAATTCATTTCAGACTGTACATGTAATGTGGTTACCACAAAGGCATTTTAATGTATTACATGTTTTCCAGTCAGGTATTTCAGTCTCTGACACTGAACAATACTCGGTGTTTCAGTGAAGGGAAAATAAATTATAATGTATTAATTTGTGACCTAAATCACAAGATCTGGCAACTCGTATTACTGTCATACCACTGCTGTTACTTCGCATAAAGTTGTCCAATTCTATCAAAATCCCAGCTGTAGTAAATACTTGTGTTGAGTACACTTTGATTTCTCTACCGCCTTACATTCTTAAAGATCAAAGAACCTTCCTTTTTTTTCTTTTTTTTTTTTTTTTTAAATCAGTCTATGTTCATTGAAGGCAGTCTAATGAACTGATTGGTTTTGGAGGCTTGATTACAACAATGAAATCTCAAGGCCACAGACTGTAAAAGAAAAACTTTTTGTAGGCCAGTTATAACCTGATGCAGCAATGTCTTTCTCGTTGTGAAAGTGCCCAGAGAAATATAAATGCCTCAGCAGGCTGCTAACTTTGAAGCCTAACAAATAATTATTAAATTGTTCAATCACAGTACTGTTACTTTCCCTGCCAAAATTGTCCTTTCTGGCTCCATGTACCATTTGCTGTCTTTTATTTGTTACTTGGCTTGTGAAGTGTCTTGGGCAAGGACCGTTACATGGCTGTCCTATATGCAGTAACTCTTGATCCTAAAATATACTAAATTAAAAGTGTGAATAAAAGTGTGAACACTGCAACAATAAAGAGAAAGGGAGACGAAGGTTTAAGGGTAGTATTTTTTTCACTTAGTTGTTATGAGGTATCTAATCATCCACTCTCCCTCTATAGCCTAAAAGTGAGTAGTTCTTGTCTTCCTGCAGATGAAACCAAGATAACTAACACAGTTTGGTGACTATTGTTAAGATGGCTAGAGGTAAATGAGAGGAAGTGTACCCAAATGTAAGTTTCAAAGCTTCTGTCATTAGGAATGCTTGTGTAGTTTATCAGTGGTAGCTCATCAGAGAGCATGAAGAGTGAAGAGCTGAAATTGCTAAAGCTTGTGGGACATATTTTTTGTTTCTGTATGTTACTTTACTGAGAATTGACAGGCAATGACCTCTGAGATAGAACTTTGAAAAATGCAGCTTAAAATTAAGAGGATGAGGTTAAAATGCAGAAGGATCTTATATGCAACTAAAGGAATAATTTAATCCTCATAAGTTCAGTGATAACAGAAAACATCAGACTGGCCTTATTTCCTTTTACATTTTATAAATAGCTATTATAGGAAAACTAACTCTATAAGACCATTTGTATGTATTTCCGTAGACTGCCTCTTCTCATTTTCATTTAAGAAAATACAAGCCTAACACCTCATGTATCTTCAAAATGAATTTTTAACTCAGAATCAGATCACGCTATGCAGAAAAGCTACCAGCAATAAAGAAAAAAACCCCACCATCTATCCAGTATTTATGCAGCCATATTTATAATTTCATGGCTTGTATTGTGCATATGATACAAGTCATTTCTTATCCAGAATATATTTTAAATCACTGTGGTGAAGATTGCGACTCTCAATTTGTCATGGAAATTAATAAACTATGTAATTCAGAACACTCATAGTTCATTCAGATAAGCACCCCATACATTAAATCACTTTCCATTGCTGTTAGTATATATAACATCTGTTTCCTTCCTGCCTTCCTGACTTTTTTTCTTTCTCTCTGTCTCTCTTCCATCCATTTTTGTTATGACAACAGGTAAGCAGTTTAAAGTATTCATGATATATGAAAACAGGCCAACTGCACTTCAGATACAAGAGCACTCTACATTTGTAGATCTTGTCTTGCAGTTCTGTCTCCTGCATTACCAAAAGTTCTTACCGCAAAGAGTTCAGGACAAAATCCAAACTCTGCTCCATCTCTTCTGCCCAGTAAATGTATATGCTATTCTTAAAAGGGTAAAATTCTTAACAGATTTACTTCCTTGTGGAGGTAAGCATCAAAACTTGACAATTACTGGAGGAAATAGCAGGAAATTGAGATTTCAGGCTGCTTTCTCAGTTACAAATGCTCAATTCAAATATTCATGAGTCTATGAGGCAGGTAAATTGTTCTGCTATGTTATAAAATATGTCTGTGATCTTTCCTCTATGTATGCCTGCAACAAACATCTACTGTCACTTTGTGACCTAGGCAAAATTATTTATTTCCACTTGAACCAGCTCTTTCAAACTATGTTTGGACATTGCATTTACCAAAGGAAATGCAACATTTTCTTTTTTACACTTTTTAAAAAATGTGTCATGGAGTGATTTTTACACTGATAACTTTTCTTTTGATGTCTTGGATTTTCTCCACTTCAATGAAAGACAAGTGTCTTGAGAAGCATAAAAGTCCTTGACTCCATCTTTGTAAGCCCTGGGAGGCGTGAGTGCTGCTTGCCTTTTTCCAATTGTTTGTTCTTTCTTTGCTATTTCTTTCTGCAGTTTTTTGACTGAAGCTTCTCTGCTTTTGCTGAACCTCTGTATCCCTCTTGGGACTCAAGCTGACATGAAATTGCAGTTGCAATGCTCTCAGGTAAGAGCACAAATCAGTGTCTGAAACTCTTACACTCAACTCTGAGGAATCCAACTTGAATTCTGTGATTCATGTTAGAGCACATGCTAAATAAAAATGAGATGCCTGTCATGATGCTGCATTAACATCTTGTGACATTGCACTGCTCTGATTGATATAAAGTAAGCCAGCTGTCTCCCTGTCCAGTGGGAGACAGCTCATAAAAATACAGGTTCTAATGAACTTATCACTGTAGCACTGCAAATAGTGACTATCTTCCATTGTTGCTTTCAAAAATAATTCCGTCTTTCTTACAAGAAGATTGGTTTGCAATTAACAAGGGAGCTCTTTTTTTTCCTTCACACAACCAATTCATCAGAAGTTCACCCCTAAACTGAAGCACAGTTTTATGTATCTCCCATTGGGCTTCCCTTTCCTTTTTTGGAACAGTAAGTTGGTATTTTTTTATATAATTCAGTCCCATGTTTTACCAGAATATGCTTCCTTTCATTTGTTAATAAAGGTCAGGGCCAACGTGCTTCTAGATTGCATGCTAAAGCCTCAGAAAAGAAAACTGACAATGCAGCGTGCCTGAGTCTGGTCAATCTGGCCTGTGCAACGGCATGCACTTACTCCATCCCTGAGAACTGATAACTCTGATGCCCTAAAGATAGCCATTTGAATATTGTCACTGGTTATTTTTATCATTTTGTCAACCCTGCTTCTCTTTTGTGCTTGAGTTTACAAACAAGGCCCAAAATGTCAGAAGAAAAGTCCTTTTAGAGGAAGTAGAGAATTTTCACATCTGGGAGATGATATCAACACAAAATCATGTAAAGCTGGAAAACTAATGAAAGATTGAAATGTAGTTAAAAACAAAGCATTCTTCACTTTTTTTGATGATAAATATTTTAAGAGTAATTTCAAACTGGAAGAGCTTTAGGTGCAAAAAGATCATTGCTTTCTGCA
>NW_010535271.1:0-26855 GCF_000687285.1 Phaethon lepturus | reverse complement strand
TCCCTACACAAGTGGAATATTTGCTCAGATAGTCTTGTTTCTTGGGAGGGTACATCAGTTCTTTCACCCTCTACTAATCAAAAAGAAATAAAAATAAAAGCAATGCACCCTTGGGGAGGTGATCTATATTAAAATCTTGAAAGAAATTTTAATCATAAAAGCAAGAAGTAGCTTCTTTTTGCTCCAGTACTACTATAAATTTGTTTATGGCCGATGTAATTAAAGGTTGATACCAGTCATTAACAACCTATCTCTCAAGCTAAACAGTTCTACATATGTAAGATCTGTCTGGGAAGACCAAATAACAGCTTAAAATTAATAATTCAGCTTCTGGTGGTGAACTTACCACACCTTTAATAACAACTAAGCAAGACTGCACTCAAAAAGTGAAAAGGTGCATCTCATCACTTCCTGTTTTCAAGATTTTTTCCAGGCAAACCACTACTGAAATATGAGAGAAGCATCCCCAGCCCTAAGTGACATCTGATACTAGATGACATTTTGCTACAACACCTGCTGACTTCTTGCTCTAAAAGGTTTGCACTCCTGGGTTCAGGGATGTATCTAATGGCAAGGTGCCATCTGCAAGACACACACATTTTACCAACACTGTACTTGTAATGCAATTGATTAGACTTTTAATCTTTTGTACAAATGGACAGAATTAGAAACTCAAAACCAGCTTCCCTTTAGGCTTCGATTATCTGGATTTATTTGGTGAAAAATATTATATACCTCCATTAATGAAACCTTAACATTCCCATGGTCTGCTACTCATTTTAGCCGTACAAAGTCTCATCTGGCAAAGTGTGCAGTAGATTCTTTGAGTTAAATCTCTTGAGGACTCAATTTGACCAAAATTTTAGGCTTAAGAACACCCTGTACCTAAGTCTGGAGCACAAATAGCCATGTTACTGCCCTAGGAAAAAGGATGACCAGTGTCTTCCTCCAACATGGATGGTTTGCACTTCTGGCTATTCTCTGACCCACAGGCAATTTGGAGAACAGGCAGAAAGAGCTGTTCATGAATTCACAGTTCTAGCAGTGATGAGTAGCCTGTGCTTGGCCACCATTTTTTCCCTGAGACTTATCTGAGCACTTGAAAGCGTGTAGCGCATGAGCAATGTAGCTCAGAATGACGGAAAAGGTAGCCAGGAGCAAGCTGTCACCATCAGAATAATTTATCTAGCCTAAAGACTGCTGCCAGAAGGCCATCTCAAGACAAATGGCATTCAAGAGCAGGTGGAGGGCCAGGTAGGTAGATCCAGTTGACCTCCTATAGCCTCATATAACTTACATAACCTATGAGTTATAGATTGAGCGTGCCCAGTGTTAGCACTTAGCCTAAATGCTCATTTTCTGGACAGCACAGAACTTATTTCTAAATCATGGTACCAAGTGTTCCCTTCAGTTCATGTTTAAGTCTTTAACGACAGGTAAGAAATAAAAGTAAAAATTATCTGTCTCTCCCATGGGAAATTTAGATATTTCCACATTGTTTTCATCAAAAATAAAGCCGAAATACTGAAATACCAGGATTTCTTGTGAAACAAAAAGTTTGTAGATATTTTGAATTGATAATGTTGTTATGTGCTTGATGTTAAGCAGCTGTGTAAGTGCTTTGCAACTTAGGGCTCATAAATGCTTTTTTTACTAGCAATTCAGCAGTAAAATGAGTCTTAAAGTCATTATCATGACAACTAATCATACATGCTCTGCAACATTTAGTGATTGTTGCTTATGCCACTGCCTTAAATAACATTTATATGTATACATAAGTACATACACACACACAACAAATGGGTTAATATTCCAGGTTGGGAAAGTGTTTAAATTCCCTGGCTTCAAAATGTCATGTTTAGTAAGGTATGCAGAAACCGTCTTTAAATGAATGATCTTATTGCTGGATATAAGAATCCAAATGGGAAATGCTATTTAGTAGTTAGAATAAAATGGTCTGTATGGTGAGGAATAGATTAGGCTGCCTCACAGTGACTGAGCAGAGATAATAGGAGATGATATGAATGTGGAAATGGGCTTTGTAACACTTGTAGCACATGTCTGAACAGTCAGAACATGGTAGAATGGTTCTATCTTTCCTTGTTTAATAAAAGATGTGCTCCAGCATTTGCCTGATTGAACCTTGTGCAAATATAAGCCTGCTGACTTACAGCAAGCAACTTTGCTGACTCTTCTGTTCTACTGTTCAGGTTAGGTTTTTTAAACAGTTGCATTAAACAGTGTCAGATTTGTGAACAGAGAACATGCATCTTTAGTCAAATTTCTGAAAATAGCAATTCTGGCCTCTCAGTTTTGTTTCATTTCACAGAATCACAGAAACACTAGGTTGGAAAGGACCTTCAAGATCATCAAGTCCAACCATTAATCCAGCGCCACCATGTCCCCTAGACCATGTCCTGAAGCGCCACATCCACACGTTTCTTGAACACTTCCAGAGATGGCGACTCCACCACCTCCCTGGGCAGCCTGACCACCCTCTCAGTGAAGAAATTTTTCCTAATATCCAATCTAACCCTCCCCTGGCGCAACTTGAAGCCATTAACTCACATTTGACTCACAGAAATAAAATTCTTTGAAATCAATGACTTTTAAAGAAAATATTCACTGGTATATTTGGAGGCATGATTCATAGGGTTGGAAGATGAAGATCTAAGTTAGTTGCCAAAAATAGAAATGAATGAAAGAGGTTTATCTGTCTTTGTCAATGCTACAATATTAATAAACTCAACAGCTTCTCTGGGGGTAGCCTGAGAGTCTACTTGGGACTGAGAATTTGAATGAAGCTGCAAATTTTTCACCGTGTTGCTAAACACATAACAAAGAAAGTCACTCTGACAGCCAAGCTTCTGTCTCCAGACATTTTTTTTCAACAGATGATGGCCTGAGCAGCCAGCTGGACTTAAGCTAGATACAGATTTTCAAAATTCAAGAGTTGTGAATCTGAAGATTAGTTATGGCATGTTACTGAAATAGTTTTATTAATGAGGTAATGCTCCAGATGCTTCAGAGACTGATTCCTTATTGTCTTTTGTCCAAAGAAAAAGAATCATTGGAGAAATTGAACACATGGAATTGTGACAACGATTTAATCTGTACCAAGCTGGTGTCAGAAACCCTCTCACAAAAAATTACACGTATACTATTTTAGAGGGATGGCCCATAAACTAAAGTAATGATGTCTGTGTGTATATATTAAAGTCAGGAAAAGTGGTAGTGATTAACTGAAATGTATCGGAAAGTGTAGAACCTGTGCATAACATAGATGACATAGAATAAGGAATAGATACTGCCCTGGTTTCAGCTGGAATAGAGTTAATTTTCTTCCTGATAGCTGGTATAGTATAAGAGAAAAAACCATGACAGAGGGCTCTCTGCCAACTGCGGCAGCCTGCATACTCTCTGACCTGCCTATGGAGAGGGACACTTGAGCTGCGGTGCTTAATTATCAGTTGTTCTTTCATGAATTTCAGACATTTAAAAAAACCAAAACAGTTGCTTTCAAGCTCTTCTGCTGCAGCTTCAGTTTGAGTTATCTTTGGAAAACAATAGGGAAATAAGGTACAAAATATGTTTCCTGATACACATTAATTCTGTTTTCTGGGTGTTAGGCACTAGAAGGATATTCAGCTCAGGATAGAAGGATATAGAAGGATATTAAGCTCTCTCTTAAAAATAATGTTTCCACTCACCACATCTGTCAAAGTTTTGTCTTTAATAACCTGGATTCAGTATTGTCTAATTCTGTGCTACTTCAATGCAAAGGGAGAGCACAATGCCACCAGATCAGACGTATATTTCTCATATACTTTTACACTCACATTGTAGGAGAGGAAATAACATATTGAGGGTCTTAGTGCAAATTTCTTTCTAATCTTCTTGTACTTTCTTAGGAACAAGGTATATTTAAAGCTGTATTAAATCTTAATTTTGTGTGGCCTTTTCCTTCTATCATTATTTTCCATCTGTTTTTGGTTAATCTTTGCACAGTTCTTTGGAAGAGCAAGCACCAAGTCTTGTTTTTTCTTTCCTTCTATGTGAGGAGAAAAAACCTGACAGCCCTATACATAAAGATGAATGAATGACTTATAAATAATTTGAGCAATGACTACTGCTACTTTATCATTCAGTTACATCCTTTTCATTGACTAATGTCAGGGAAACCTGTATATAAAAAGAGCCATGTACCTTCATCTTCTTTAGGTAGCAGAGGATTTAACTGCTAAGTACATGTGCACGCAGATACGAAGAATTATGTAAAGACATAGAATATGACCTAGGTGGCTTGCTTGGCGTTATTGGCTTGTCATTTCTTTCAGGTAGGCTAAGTGCCAGTGCACAGTGCCGTGGGACAGCAAACCCACTATCATTCATACAGGTAGCTCATCAATCCCACTGACCACAGTACACCCGGCAACTCATTGGGTCTGTTCTACAGGTGAGCAAACAGATATAAGGACAATATTAGTAGAGAAAAATGTTTAGCATCTCTGAGTCTTGAGCACTTCTGTTCATTTGACTCAAGGGTTTTCATGATGGACAAGCAAGAATGAGAGGCTATTTTTGAAAACTGGACTAGCACTTGCCCTAATATTTTTGGTACTATCACCTCTTCCTCTCTCCTTAAATAGGCAGGCTATGTATTTTGAGGGGAACCTTAAAATATCCACATTGTGTTATTAATAGTAAGTGTCATAAAACTTTCTCCCATAGGACTGAATATTAGTTACAGAACATAAACAATGTCAAAGGAATTTTCATCGTGATAATGGTGTGACAGTCAATAACACAAGAAACATTACTTGTTGGGGATTGCTGTTTTCTTTGTACAAAATGGCAATTTGTCAGAAAACGATGTGGGCAGCACTTAACGGCAAAGCTCCAGAAAACATATTCACATGTATGCAAGCTGCAAATATAATGGGCTTTTCTAGTGGGACAGACTGTAGCACTCTGCTGGGCAGCATGCAGACGAAGAAGGTTTCTTATGAGTCTCTGATGAAGCAATATGTCACATGCTGCCTCAAAATCAGATTTGGGAGTCAGTCAGACCATAGTCATCATCACTACTGATTTTGAAAGATACAACCAGCAAATCTCAAACAAGAGTCTAAGTTCATGAGCTGCCATGCCTTTGCCGCTAACTCTTATTTCCTGAGGACAGGCTCTGCAAGCTATTTTAGCTTGTCAACTGGATACAGAGAAAGCGGAAGAGACATTTTATACTTCAGCTTTGAAGAAGGTTATACATGGCTTTTTTTCCTTTTCTGGTGGCCATTTCCTGATAAAATCTTGTAGTATGCTGTCGATTGGTGGTTTTTGTGTTTCTTTTTTTTTTCTTTTTCAATAACTTCTGTTACTGTCTTTATTTTCATCTGGCATGAGAAAAGGATCATTTCAAGTTTCATGGTTGAAATCAAGTTCCTCTCTTGTAGGTGTCATTGTTCACTGGAACATTAGTAGACTGTCATCGTAATATATTTCCCTGGAGTACCCAAAGAATAGAAAAATGCAGCTCAACTGAATGGCATAGGCTCTTTTAGGAACTGTACAGTACTGGACTGTAGAGACAGCATTGCTTGGCATTACCGAGGAAATTTCATGCACCTGTCACAAGAGAGGCTGTGAACCACAAAGGTCAGAAATTACTTGGTAACACCAGCTATTCCTGGAAAATACAAGTGAGGGAGGTTGCAGTACCCTTAGTTTCCTCCACTGTCTGCAAGTCAACTGTACTGCAGGAAAAGAGTAAAATACGGGAGTTCCATTTCTTCCCTTACTCCAGTTTATTTTATCAGGTACAACACATTCACCTGTTCAGGCTTCCTCAGTTCCAGTGGCCAACACTTACAGAAGGCACAACCAAGACAATAGGGAATGGAAGCTGTTACCTGGATCAGAACTGTGTAAATTAATATAGTGAGGTCATACTCCTCTTGTCAGTACAGCTGCATAGAGGTATAGGAAAATTTTCTCCCTACTAGTAGGTAATAAATATTGGAATGATAATCCATTTTCTGCACTGATACAGAAATATATTGCCAATGCTTCATTCATACTCAATGAGGTATTGAGTCCTCACAGAAGTTTGTTATTTCTTGATAGAGTTAAGATTTAATTTGATACTAATAAGATTTGATTGCATCTGTTGCAGAAACTAGCTTTCCAGTGCTTTGGGATTTTAAAAGAAAACATTTTAGGAATATACTTGCTTCCCAAATTCTACTTACCTCCTTTTTTATTGCAGCAATTAGAATCTCTGTGACAGACACAGTACTTAGTTCTTCTACGGGGACTTTCATGGAATATCTAGGAAAATTTCTAAGAAATGTAAGGTCTTGACAGCTGTGTCATGCATAGAAACACATAGGTCATTGGCTTCTTTGGTCTCATTTAATAATGCCATGTCCCTTGCACATTTGCAACAGTCTGCTTTCATAGGTATTACAAGCCTTTAGGTGCCAGCTGGATTTCTCTTAGGAGGGCTGTACTTGCCAATTTTTTATGGAAAAGAATCCGTTTCAGTGAGTTGGAAAAGTCCACTCCCCCTCTCCCAAAAGCATTAATTGGCCATGATTTAACATGAGAGCATGTGCACAGAGAAGAGAGCAGAAGCTGCTGAGAAGCAAGCACACCTTGTACAGATAATTCCAACCTTTATTCCCCACATGCCATGAAGGCAAGAAAAAGGGGGTTTTTGTACACACAAATCACACAGACTCTTGGGGTAGCTTGGTAAGATGGTTATAGATGTTCCACCATAAGTTTTTTTGCTTTTTGTAAGTTAAAACACACACATAATATCTGTCCTCTCTGCTCAAGTGTCTTCTGTCAGAAAGCAGCTGTACAGAGCCATGTGATAGGGAATCCTTCTGGAGCACAGCGTGGCAGCATACCAAGGCACACGTAATGCTCAGTTTTCTATACCTGTGGCTTGGAAACAGTTTTTGCCATTAGATTGAGAAAAAGTGCATCCATTGAGGCCTCTCACCATGCCTTAGAGATTCTATGTTAAGAAGGTTCCTAAGGGGTCTGAACTTATCTGAAGACCCTACTAAGGGAAAATGATAACAGAATTATGGCTTGGTTTGCTTACCTGGCCATGATTTAATGCTCATGGGGGTTTTATGGGAGTGGTTTGGTCTATTTCTTTAATCAGTCCATAAGAAGTTAGGCTTATGGTACATTGATTGCATTTGACTGATTATGCTACTTCTGAAGATCACTGTTCTACTGGAAGTCACCTTCCAGGAATGAAGCAGTACAATTCTTATTCCTGTGAGACAAATTACAGTAGTGTGAGTACTGAGCACATCCTCATGGACCCAGAGCTCTGTCAGTACAGATATTGCAGCAGTTGTCAGAGCATAATTATATTAACTATGTATTCCAGCATTTATTCCAAGTCCAACCACTATGTGTCTTTTATTTTTATAGGACTGTTACATTTACTCTGTAATACTGCAAGAAACTTAATAAAACTTCCTCTTCTCACATTGGGGCAGCCAAACCACATGTTCTAAAATTGCAGATACTTGCATACAAATCTTCCTCAGCCTCTCTGATTTAAAACTCTCACATGAGAAATATCTTCTGATATCAAGTTATGAAACTTTAATTCTAAAACATTTCTTTCTCATTGTTTACATCCTCCTGTTTGTAGTAACAGACAATGCTAAAAATATAGTATAGGAAAAGACAAATTATTTTTTTAAACATGCATAGGAATACCTAATGGGTTGAAGACAGTCTCAGAAAGTCATCAGTGCCCATGTTTATCAAATTAGTTAGTGACTGTAACAACTCAGTTTCTAGACAGGTGACCTTTTCCCTCATTTTCACAGGTGTTATTAATTATTTGGTATGGATGTCAAAAGAAGATGCTCAGACTGATGTTAGATCTGGACATACATTGCTTAGACTGTGTGTTCTCAAATGGAGACAAAGTCTGTGCCCTAATTTTTGTCTATTAATGATGGCATTTTTGTTCTGCTAACTGTAGTCAAGAATTTGAATCTGGATCCTTTATTCTCTTGTATGAAATATGTGATATAGTCCATCTCCCTCATTTTCACAGGTGTTATTAATTATTTGGTATGGATGTCAAAAGAAGATGCTCAGACTGATGTTAGATCTGGACATACATTGCTTAGACTGTGTGTTCTCAAATGGAGACAAAGTCTGTGCCCTAATTTTTGTCTATTAATGATGGCATTTTTGTTCTGCTAACTGTAGTCAAGAATTTGAATCTGGTATGAAATATGTGATGTAGTCCATCTTGTTTATAAAATACAGCTGATGAGCTCTGTCAAAACTGAGTCATGCAGATTAGCAAAGCATAAAGTGCCACACTCTGGTAAATGGCAGTGGTAAAATAGCTTTGCTTTTTATTGGTATTCCATTGCCCTGAAACAAAATGACTATTAAACAGGAAAATGAGAAGGGTTGTTTTCCCTTCCATAACTGTTACTCCATGAGGCAGACATCAACCAAGACCAGTAAGAGGCTTGGTTCATAAACTGAAGTTTATGGTGCTTTATTCACTGGCAAAAATTGCATGGTGTGTTGAAATCTATTGATAATGTATGTGCAGTAAATGTCATTCTGCTTCTTAGAAGCAGTATCACACACTACATAGTACTGTGAGGCGTAGGTGAGGCCCAGAAGAATAGTGCTTCTAGACTTGTGGCAAAACAGAGAGGGGAGAGGGCTAGTTAGCATATAGAGGACAAAAAGAAAATTGAAATAGTAACAAAGTAAATAGGAATTGACTCATTTTTCCCATCTCATATTTTCAACTATCTAGTCTTATGGGTGTGACCTGATTGAAACAAATGTTCATTTCACTGTCCTGAATACTCTTTTTTTTCCCTCATCTGTCAGATGGGTACCAAATGAAGATATAGACAATAGATAATAATCCATCCAAACTCAAAGTTAGTGTCACACTGAGAATTTTAAGTAAAGAGGCTCAGTTATTTCAGTTATGTATGCAGAATTTTATGAGATGTAACACAAAACAGGAGCTTAGCTGAAGATGCAGAGTGGAAACTTCTGGACAATTAGGTCCTATTAAGCACCACACACAGATTCAGCTTGATGATGTCTTAATATAGCTCAGGTTAATTTTCTCAATTTGTGAGTAGCAACTACTATGGGAACTGTGAAATGGCATCAGGGCTTGGGAAAACGAATTGCTGAAAATTTTGCTAGAACCTAGAATCTGTTGTTCTGCTCTGCCCTTCAGGATTAAATGTTCTCTGATAATCCGTTGTAAAGCATACACACATGAACCGTGCATTCTTGTCAATGACATTTCACTCTTATTTAACAATTCAAGAGGGCTGCCAACCTAAGAATGATGAAAAAAGCTGTCTCAAGTCACTAGAACCTCTACCTACTGATGACAAGAGAGTAAGCAGCAGGTAAAAGACAGGGTGCTTCATTTAACACACAGCCTTGAAAGTCTTCTCTAGAAGACTTCTTTTATAACTTGCAGTTCTTGTGGAAACAAACAAAATTTTTATTTTCTTTTTCTGAAAGACTCTGCACAACATGTTTGGCCTGTCAGTTAACACTCTTTGGAACTGAAATATGGTCTTGAGGACAGGTATATATAGATTAAGTAAGACATACCTTCCCTTGATTATATTTTGTCTCTGTCAGAACAAAGAAAGAAGATTTTTACTGTTGAGTTAGAAAATAAAGTAGGGTTTGGGGGCGCTGCCTTAGCATATTTTGCCAAATCTCTTCTTTCTTTTGCCAACTAAAGCATCACAATATAAACTCGTTGCTCCGAACTGCTTACTACTGTAATTAACTCTGCCACGCTCTAGGATCAGAAATAGCTGTTTTATAACTGTTGCAAATCAAACTGCTCTGCCATTGAAGTAGTCACTTGCCAAGAGACCATGACACCTCATCCTTTAGATGGATATTACTTGAAAACACACCCTTTTATTTGTCCCTGTGAGGCTGAATGGACATCCACTATAAAATTGTACTGAGGGAAATGGGAGTTGAATCAGCAATACGTTTAACAATGCTTAACCTTTATTACTCTGCTCCTAGGAGCACTAAAATTTGCATGGCTTAACAACTTGCAAGCTGTAATGACAGCACTTAGGGCAGACATCAGTGGCAGCAACAGAGATCCAGTGAGAAAAGCAAATATAGCCCAGCTTCAGAACGCATGTAGATATTGCAGAGCTGTTCAGCACCTGGCTAATAGCCCCTAATTCCTTGGGTATTCTTTGTAAGACACCATTAGCCATGCTAAGGCTATTTGCTTTTAATACAGATATAATTAACACTATCAAGAAATCCAAGTGATCCAGGCATTACATTTTCAATACTTTCTATTTTCACTACTATACTTTATCCAGTTGAAAGGTAAGAGAAAAAGATGTTGTGTGATAATGTAACTACATCTGGAACAACAAAAAAAACCCTCCCTAGCTCTGAAATAGTGGCACAATATTCAGTAGGTATAGCTTTATATGAGCAGATGCATATAGAAAGATTAAGTCTAGCTACAGTTAAGTATCTTTAAATTAACATAAAATACATGATTATTTTGCTCTACCTAAAATACTTAAGTAATACTAATAAGTATAAAGTAAATTTATTTCATATTGGTGTTCATTAGATAATGAAAAAGTACTTTGCATATGGGAAATATATAGCATATGAAATTAAAAGTGAAATAATTTTTTTCTGGCTCCATTTCATAGAATTTAAAATTTGTAACAACAATATATTCCATGAGAATATTTTGCACTTACCTACGAGCTGAACCTTTTTTGATTTCTTAGGGTAAAGAGGGCAGGCAGATGTGTGTATGTGCAGAGTATTATTTTAAATTGATCACTGGGCAGGATTGGTGGCACTGCACCCTATGTTAAACATTGATCTAATTTTCATCAATATTCTTTTCTGACACTGAAAAGTCATAGGAACTGATAGGAAAAATCCTTGTGCTTTTCTTGGCGATAATAAAATATGAGATGTTCAACTGGTGATGGTACATTCAAACACTGCACTCTTTCAGAAAAAGATGATTATGACCAGTGGTATATCAGTTTCCGAACTCTAAACATTATCAGGAGATGGTAATCAGGTAAAAGATCACTGATTGCATCTGATGACAGAAAGGAGCTGGTGATTACAAAGGAGAGAGGATGGGTAGAGGAAATAAGAGAAAGAAAACTGGCTGTGGAGTAGAGAGGTGTCATTCACAGAAAAGCGGTGGGGTGAGCACATCCTGCTAAATAACGTTGTATTGCAAACTCCAAAGATAAACTCACATTATGAGATAAACAAAGCGGTGAGATTGCGTTTGGTATTCTCACAGCTGCCTGGGGTTCGTACCGCATGTGTTTGAAACCAACGAAAATGAAAACACTTTCACTGCCAGGAGGCAGCAAGGGTAGGGGCCCTTGTGGGAGGGCGAGTGGCAGTGTGGTGGCACGGGGTGCCCTCCCGAGCACCAAGAGCAGAGCAACCGCTGATGGTAGCCAGGGCCAGCTGGGAGCCCTGGTCACCATCATGATAATGGAATAGTGAGACCAGAAGGTAGAATATTTTTACCTTGTAACTGGTAACTTAGCTCCTTTCACTCCGTTAAAATGTCAGGCAATGGATTCAGATTCTCCTACTTGGGACTATAGAGAAAAAAGGTCAATGAATTAGCAGTTAGATGGTATGCACTGTCCAGTAAAAATAAGCCAGTACCTAAGTTAATAGAATGAAATGCTCTTTTGCTAATATAAATTGCATTCACTAGCAGAACAAAGTAAATAACTTCACTGTATCAGCCTCTGGAATACACCCAAATGTTATTCTTTAGCTAAGGCATTTATCACACTGAAAGGATAATTCAAAGCAAGGTCCCTAAACATGTACAGGTTGGGTTTTCATTGACCTTATAATCATTTATTATTAGGAATCATAATGAATTATTATATTTAGAATAGGCATGAGACAGAGAAATGAGAAACTATATGTAGGCTAGGAATCCAGTTTCGGTTACTGGAAAATACTATAAAAAATAAAAGTTATTAATAAAAAGCAATGAGTAATAAATTATGGTAGGTTGAAATGTAATTCTAAAGCTTTGTGGATATTGGGCTGAAGTTAAAGTTATGTGTACTGGAAATTTAATGACTCCTGACTTTTGAACAGGGCTGCACTAATTAATCAATTGGTAATTACAACTGTGATTAACAGCTGTGATCATGATTGGTAACAAGTATTGATTAATTTCCCAATAATTCTGGCACAGTTTAGAATAAGAGGCACTTCGCAGGATGCAGGAAGCATGATTAACAAAAGCAATAATAAAAACACTTCACTCTCATTACAGAGCTGTCTTGGGGGAACAAGATTTGTGAAGGTGGGAAACCTAGGTAGATTTGCCAAGGTAAAACAGCATTAAGACAAAGATTGCCTTAATGAAAGAGAATTACTGGGAAAAGTGGGTGCGTTTTTTCCCAATGATAAATTTGCTCCAGACTTACAGTCATTATGTCCTGTCATGGTTTAGCCCCAGCCAGCAACTAAAGCACCACGCAGCCACTCGCTCACTCCCCCTCAGTGGGATGGGGGAGAGAATCAGAAGAGTAAAAGTGAAAAAAGTCGTAGGTTGAGATAAAGACAGTTTAATAGGTAAAAAAAAAGCTGCACACAGAAGCAAAGCAAAACAAGGAATTCATTCACCACTCCCCATGGGCAGGCAGGTGTTCAGCCATCTCTAGGAAAGCAGGGCTCTGTCACGCATAATGGTTATTTGGGAAGACAAATGCCATCACTCTGAACGTCCACCCTTTCCTGAGTATGGTGTCATATGGTATGGAATATGACATATTTGGTCAAAATATGACAAACTTTTGTCAGTTTGGGTCAGCTGTCCCAGCTGCATCCCATCCCAGCTTCCCGTACACCCCCAGACTTCTCATTGGTGGGGGCAATGTGAGAAGCAGAAAAGGCCTTGACTCTGTGTAAGCACTGCTCAGCAGTAATGAAAACATCCCTGCATGGTCAACACTCTTTTCAGCACAGATCCAAAACATAGCTCCATACTAGCTACTATGTAGAAAATTAACTCTATTGCAGCCAAAACCAGCACATGCCCACTACTGAAGTCTTTTTTCATTACAATAGTGTGTTCATTTCAAACTGGACTCAGAAACTCCTTTTATTCCCATGAAAGATAACATTTATAAACTTTCCAAAGTGCCATATGAATAGTGGTTCATTATCTACTCCTACAAAGAACTACTAACAAGGGGCACGAGGAGATGAAATATGCATCTGCTAACCAAAGCTGACAATTCCATTTTGTGACAATGTCTCCAATTTTTATTTTCTTTGTTCCAGAGCAGAACTGAAAAGAAAGCTTTTGAGAATGTTTGCAAAAAGCATGATTATGCTAACATATGTATTCAGAAGCAAAGTCTTGGTTTTATATTGTTAAAAAGACGTAGATATATATGTCATCTACTAGCTAAGGCATTGGCATATACAGCAGGAAGCCAAGGCTCCTATTCCTTTACAGTCAATACAAAGATTTTCATCTAAGATCACCATGGGCCAGGTGCAGAATGGACTTGAATCTGAATACATGCATTCTGAAGCAGTTCCCTAACCATCATAGTATAGAAAACCTTCTGGTTAACAAAGCAAATAAACAAACAAACAAAAAAACCCAAAACAACAAAAAGAAGAGTCAAATACTCCTACACTATTACCATTAATGTTGAAAAAGATGCAGATGAAGAGAAAAATATTTTTTTGTATGTCATTTACTGCATATCAACTTTAGGCACCATTCCTTAACTGTTGTATTTCCCATCTGGAAAACTATCAGTGGCATGTTTGGTTTTTTTTTTTTCAGTGAGCTTCTATCACTAGGGGAAAAAGAAATAATTAAAATGAAGGACTTCTCTATAATCTGCTAGTCCAAATCAGAACAGAGACTTTTGAGTCAAAATAATTTCTATATTCTCAACGCTTGCCATTTTATTATGATCTTTCTTGTTTTTTATGATATTAATGTTTTGGCTCTGGGAAATTCTGTCAACTGAATATATGAGAATTTAATCATTTAAAAAGAAAACAGTATTTGCTAGAAGCAAAAAGAGCTTACTCTCTTGATTTTAAAGAATAATGTAAGTAGCATGGGTGGATGGCATGGTTGACTTCTAAACATTTGAAATCAGGAGACAGGACATCAAAAAAAGTTTTACTTTTAACTTTTAAGCCTATTCCATGATTTGTTTATATGCCTCACCATTTTAACCATGTGTTGATAATCTATTTCAAGTAATTTCCACAAAGGAAATCTCTGCTCCTGGAGGTCTCTTGTGTCTCTGTGGACCACTTTGTCTCTATGTAGTGCCCATTCAATTTTAGTAGACTTACAGAGCGTGCTCCTTGTACTACCCTTTAAGATGGCCAAGGCCTTGCTAATGCTATCCTCTACCACAGACCATTTTTCTGCCACACTTATTATGATCCCAAAGCGATGTTAAGTGAAGGAAGGAAATCAGGTAGGTGGGGAGGAAGAGTGAGGTAAGTCTCAAAGTTTAGCTGTGGATTTGAACCTCCCTGAAGTTCTGTGTGTTTGAGTCTGGGCTTGAGCACATTTCTCTTTCAGAATGCATAGGAAACTAACAAACAGAAGCAAAAAGTCCTTCTACAATGAAATTACAATCAAAGCAGGAAAAAAAAAGATTGCAATAAAATAAGAATGAGATCTGATAAATCTATTAAAAGCACAATATGCAGCACAATGAACTACAACAATTCTAAAGCTTATAGCCATCTCACATAATATTTGTGATACCAAGAGGTAAGAATTAATTCACTTAAAGATCCATTTTAGAGAGTATCTTTATCTATAAGTCATTTTGAGAACAATACCAAATTCAGAGAAACATACAACTGATTTTGCCAATAAGAAAAGACTAAATTTTCTTTTTTAAAAAAATTATTAAATAATGTTGTTAAATAAGGTATGGACATAATACATGAACAGATACTTTTATTCCACAGAGTCCAGTTCTATAACTCTATCCTTCCATCCCAGTAACTTTTCAAAGATCTGTCTTCCTGGACTTTGCTTCTCATTGCTTCCCACCCTTGATAGGTGAATATTTTTTAAAAGACTGTACAGACTCATCAAGTCTAAATGGCATGATGCACACATTTTATGTCATTCTTTAGCAGAAGCTAGAGACGGCAGACAGCAATAATAATAGTAATCTAAAAAGCTTCATGTTGTAAATGTAAATAGTCTTCCCTAATGTTCTTTAGAGTATAAAAATGTTAAGAAACACTTGTGATTTATGTAGTCCTTCACAAGACATTTGAAATAGCAGCGGGCAGGAAGTGGTGTTCTTTTCCAGAGTTTTCCACATGCATGAGGCTACCATACTGCTGCAGGTGATATCAGATGTTATGAGCCTTGTCAAGGATACGTTGTTTGTATCATCTGGTTACTGATAACTAGACAGTACATTTTTTTCTATATATATTTAATAGAAAAGAGACTCCAAGATGCTATGCAAAATGTTGAGTCAAGTGTCAAAAGTAGAACAGGCAAATATGCCATTAGACCTTGAAGTATCACAAGGGACCTGAGCATGTTTACTTCTGTCCTCCACTCTGTCTTATTTTCAGGACAGGCTTAACTCTAGTTATAAATCATGTGACTCCTCCTCTTTAGCTGATACCATCTTCACACAATTTGAATGCAATTTTACAACATGTTCTCTCAAATTTTAGGCTGCCTACCTCAAATTTGTCTGAAAAAAGCACAACTCCTTGATAAAAATTGAGGGAAGGATCTATGTAGTCATTATTTCAGTAGTAAAAATCAAAGTAGTTTTTGATAGTTGTGTTCATCTTGCTCTGAAGCATAGCTCCTCGTGCCACAGATTACCAAACTGAGAACCTTCTATAGTAATCATAGGCTCATAGAATCATAGAATTATTGGGTTGGAAGGGACATTTAAAGGTCATCTAGTCCAATCCACCTGCAATGGACAGGGACATCTTCAATTAGATCAGGTTGCTCAGAGCCCTCTCCAACCTGACCTTCAATGTTTCCAGGGATGGGGCATCTACCACCTCTCTAGGGAACCTGTGCCAGTGTTTCACCACCCACATGGTGGTGAAAAATGTCTTCCTTATATCTCGCCTCAATCTACCCCTTTTTAGTTTAAAACCATTACCCCTTGTCCTGTCTCAACAGGCCCTGCTAAAAAGTCTGTCCCCATCTTTCTTATAAGCCCCCTTGAAGTACTGGAATGCTCCAATAACGTGTTCCTGGAGCCTTCTCTTCTCCAGGCTGAACAACCCTAACTCTCTCAGTCTGTCCTCACAGGAGATGTGTTCCATCCCACTGATCATTTTTGTGGCCCTCCCCTGGACCCTCTCCAACAAGTCCATGTGTTTTCTGTGCCAAGGGCTCCAGAGCTGGAGGCAGTACTCTTGCTGGGGACTCACCAGAGTGGAGTAGAGGAGCAGAATCACCTCCCTTGACCTGCAAAGCACCTGAAATTGGTCAAAGGTCTGCCTGAGATGAGGTTCTGCAGGTTATCCATTTTTGATCAGGTTTTCTACCTTTAGGATCTGAGTTGTATCTTGGGATGGACAGCTAGAATGTGTGTCATTCTGTATCTGATGTCCTCAAGATTTTGAAATAGTCTAGCTCATTTGTAACCCAAGTATCTCAGGACTTGTTGCATGGCTTTTACTCCTTTTGCCTCCCATTAGGTATGGAGAGTAGCTTGGAAATTAGAAGCACTGGGAGCTTTAGTTGAGACTGGAGGCCTCGGACTTTGGGTTCACACAATCCTTTTTTATTTAAGCCAAGATTCCAGTGCAAAATTTCTATAATTCTGTTTTGAATTTTAATTCTCCATTGTTGGAAATTCTTACAATTCCTTCTATTCCTTCAAAACATAGACAGCTTGCTTTCCTAAAAGGTAGAATTTTCCTGCAGGGCAGACAGTCATTCAACTAACTCTGCTCAGGAAACCTGAGTTCTACTTTCACCACCTAGATAGGTGATTACACCTCTCTTTGTTTCAATTTCTTTATTTATAAAACTATACCTATAATAATCCTGCTTTTATTTCAATATTTTGAATTGGGTATCCTAGAGCTGAGCTAAATACTGCTTGTACAATATCATGAGTAAGCCCATTGCACTACATGTATGAATATTTGAGGATGAATTCAGGTTCAGACTTAGTCTGACAACATGGGGATCCGATTTCCTCCATACAGATAATTTTCATTGTTTTGGTCCTCTAAGGAAGGAAACGAACAAAAACCCTGCTTAGGTTAAACATGTTTGCTTAACGTGTATCAGAAAGGTTCAAATCAAAAAGTACAGAGGATTCAGGGGCCATACAGCTTCTATGAAAGGTATGAAAATATCTGTATATTCTGTTGATCTTAACTGATGATTTGCTACATAGCAAGGTTTCTTCCTATAAAAATTAAATCTCATTGAAGGACTTGAGCACTATTGCAAGGAACAAGTAGCAGAGTGAACCTTTGTAAGTACAAATATCATTTTCCAGTGGTCCCTGGGAATCTTTTCCCATTCATCTGAGGTACTATCACATCCTTTTCTATATCATATCCATCCATCTTGCACGGAAGCAAAGGAGGAAAAGCGAAGATGAGGGTGATCACCTCTGTGTCAAATATATGCAGCAAAGCAACTAAGCTTGGCCAAATCCATAAATCCCCTTAATAAAGCAATTTCATTTCCCTGCAACACGTAGAATCAATCAGTGTGCTTTCATATGCTAATACCTAGACACTCAGTGTTCCAGAAGAGACATACTAACAGGATCCTTACACACAGCAGAGGAGAGAGGACAACAGATTAGGAGGAAATACTAGATCTGAAAACATTACAATTTAATGAATCATTATACAGTTACCCTGTGGCCACCAATAAGCATTCCAGGCTGTGCTATGATTTACCAGGCTTAAGAGACCTTGTTATCTAGTTAGTGTTGCACCCAGAAAACCTTGATCAACTTATTTTCTAGTAGGTCTATTTCCCTCGCCATTAACGGGTTTTATTTTTATTAGTCAAATGGGTTACATCATACTGCTCTGGATTTATTTATCCAGATGGTGTACTTCGTACCACATAGGAGGCACACAAGGTCCAAATGCCTTCTACTTTTGTTCCAAGAGAGTTTCAGAAGACAAATCTTACTCTTCCTCAGCAGATAACTGTAGGAAAACAGTTATATATGCATATAAGGATGTACTGTGGAACCAATCTGATTAAAGCTCTCTCCAGAAACAGAACAGACAATTTCATATAGCATTTTCTTAATTTGTCTTTTCCTAGTATCACAAATGTCTGCGCATCTGCATTTGTTACCTCAATTGTGCGTAACTAAAAAAAATATATACTTTGTTCATTAGCAAGTGTGTAACTTTACTTATGAGGAGTATATGTATACAGTTGATTTAGCCTACAAGTGTCAAGAAACTGTAGTAGTGCTATGTTATCTGCATTATAATGATATGCAGGCAAGACATTACAGGAAAACTTTTCTTTCATATGCTCATTTGGAAGAAATGTGGAGACCACCAAATGTTCTGCACTTCACCCAGCTCTTGCTGTCATTTATAACGTAAGAAAAATCAATGTGAAAAAAGATACAGAACAGACCAAAGGCTTCAAAGGCAGCAAAACATAAGCAGCTGTGGAAACAGAGAACATAGAAAGGCAAGAGACTTGTACACATATTGACAGGATCTACCTGTAAGGAACTGCAAGATGTGTGGTGGATCAATCTCATGGCTATTTCCTTGGGAGAAGGCAAACTTTCCTTGCTGACAGGACAGCAGGAAAAAACACCAATAGAGAAGTTATGTGAAGATCTTTTTCCCAGAAGATAGTCTATCCCAGAGGAAAAATTATTTACTATTCTTAATTGCAGCCCCGCTTTTATATCTCAGAAGATTAAGTCAGAAGTTCGTCATACTTGGGAAGTATTTCCAAATACTGAAATATATCTATGTGTTTCATGCATTAAATTTTTACTTCCAAAAGTGTCAGAAAAAATCATATCCCTGTAAAGGCAGGTATTTTTCTTAATGCTTTTAAACTATGTAGGGATGATGATTGTTGAACTCAGTTCCTGATTCCGCCTATAGTATGCCTATATTGTGACTTATTTTACAGTAAAAAAAACCCTTATGATAATTAAACTTGAGAATCGATTAGTGAGAGAGAAACACCATGAGTAGTGTTCTTAATACATGGCATGAAAGATAATGATACAACAAAGTATTGTTATTTTCTATAGCTGGTGGTTTATTCAGATGAATGTGATAACAACAATAATATCTACTGCCAAACAGTGGAAGTTTGCAGGCATCTTTTAAGAGAGGAAACATCACTACAATTTATTGCCAATTGGAAACCCACAGGGAGATTCATGAAAATATCCCATCAAGCTTTCAGTAGATAGCAGTAGAGGTAACACTTTAATAAGAATGTATTTAATTTTTATGGTGCCGTTCAACAAAACCTTCTAATTACATCACATTTGTGCAGTTAAGATACATTAAAACCAACAAAAACTCTCAGAGTAATACATAATTACATAATTGGTGACTGGAAAAAGGGAAACATTGCACCCATCTTTAAAAAAGGTAACAGGGAGGACCCTGGAAGCTACTGACCTGTCAGCCTCACCTCTGTGCCTGGGAAGATCATGGAACAGATCCTTTTGGAAGCTATCCTAAGGCACATGCAGGACGGGATATTCAAGACAGCCAGCATGGATTCACCAAGGGCAAGTCCTGCCTGACCAACCTAGTGGCCTTCTATGATGGAGTGACCGCATCAGTGGACAAGGGAAGAGCTATCGATGTCATCTATCTGGAGTTCTGTAAGGCCTTTGACACAGTCCCCCACAACATCCTTCTCTCTAAACTGGAGAGAGATGGGTTTGATGGGTGGACTGTTGGGTGGATGAGGACTTGGTTGGATGGTCGCATTGAGAGGGTAGTGGTCAACAGCTCAATGTCCAGCTGGAGATCAGTGACAAGTGGTGTCCTTCAGGGGTCTGTATTGGGACCAGTACTCTTAAATATCTTCATCAGTGACATAGACTGTGGGATTGAGTGCACCCTCAGCAATTTTGCAGACAACACCAAACTGTGTGGTGTGGTTGACACTCCTGAGGGATGGGATGCCATCCAGAGGGACTTGGACAAGCTTGAGGAGTGGGTCTGTGTGAACCTCATGAGGTTGAACAAGGCCAAGTACAGCGTCCTGCACCTGGGTCGGGGCAACCCCCGGTATCAGTACAGGCTGGGGGATGAAGGGATTGAGAGCAGCCCTGCTGAGAAGGACCTGGGGTTACTGGTGGATGAAAAGCTGGACATGAACCAGCAATGGATGCTTGCAATCCAGAAGGCCAACCGTATCCTTGGCTGCATCAAGAGAAGCATGGCCAACAGGCTGAGGGAGGTGATTCTGCCTCTCTACTGCACTCTGGTGAGACCCCACCTGGAGTCCTGCATCCAGCTCTGGAGTCCTCAGCACAGGAAAGACATGGACCTGTTGGACAGGGTCCAGAGGAGGCCACAAAAATGATTAGAGGGATGGAGCACCTCTCCTATGAGGACAAGCTGAGAGAGTTGGGGTTGTTCAGCCTGGAGAAGAGAAGGCTCCAGGGAGACATTCTTACAGCCTTCCAGTACTTAAAGGGTGCTTATAGGAAAGATGGGGACAGACTTTTTAGCAGGGCCTGTTGAGACAGGACAAGGGGTAATGGTTTTAAACTAAAAAGGGGTAGATTGAGGCAAGATATAAGGAAGACATTTTTCACCACCATGCGGGTGATGAAAAACTGGCACAGATTCCCTAGAGAGGTGGTAGATGCCCCATCCCTGGAAATATTCAAGGTCAGGTTGGACGGGGCTTTGAGCAACCCAATCTAGTTGAAGATGTCCCTGCCCATTGCAGGTGGGTTGTACCAGATGACCTTTAAATGTCCCTTCCAACCAAAACTATTCTATGATTCTATGAAAATTGTCAATCAAATGAAGAAGGAATGACTTCGTGTTTCCTGAAAAAGTAGATGAGTCTATGAACCTTCTACATGTTTCTTTAATGGCTGTAATGATGACATACATTCCACTTATATGATTCCTTTGTGATTCTATGGAGATTAAAGTTCTATACTTACTTTCCATGAACAACAGTTATTTTAGCCCCTGACTAGAACTTGTGAAAAGATAAACCACCATCTGTTTAGCTAGGAAGAATACAGGTAATAGTCTAGAAGAGGAATGAAGAAAGCAATCTCCCTTCTTTTGAAATTGTTGGCCAAAAATTTTAGAATTGAAACACCTGTCTGTGGACAACATTGACACTAACTGCCATGAATCATAACAGTTACAGAAATGCACCTTTTTCACAGACAGCTGTCTAGATCCCAGATTTATTTTGCCTTTTCTGCTCTCAACACAACACTACCAAGGGAGCAGCAAGGGGACTGCCCCACAAGGGAAGACGAGCTGACAGCAAAGCAGCACAGGGACCTCCCTGACAAGGGCACCATCCCTTGGGGGCCCAGGTTCAAGCCAGGGAGTCAGGTCAATAAAGCCAGGCTGGCAAGGTACATGGTAGGGCATGGCATACCTACAGTGTAGCTCAGGCAAGGACCAGGGGCCAGGGCATGAGCTCAGGTGCTGCTCTGGAGCCAAAGGGTGTAGGGTGCACAGATGGAGGCTCAAGGTGGGTCTTCTCTCATTTTTTTCTTACAGTTTAGCTGTTTTCACAGCAGCCTGGTTCAAAGGGCACTGTAGCAGGACAGATCCCAAGAATTGTGATGTGACAGGGGAGAAGTTGCACAGTAAGACTGAAGAAGAAGGTGGGTACAGGCTAGTCAGGGCAATTGGCACCTGTTGGTGCACTCAGGTCTTTGACAAAGACCATCTCAAATGTCACACCAAAACACAGTTGGAGTACTTACAAAGATGGGCAATAACCCTAAATCAGCAACTTCGCATGCTTCATCCATATACTTATCCCTAGAAATGAGGGAAAATAAAATGAGCTACTGTGACTTTAACTTCTGTACTAAATTTAAGTATTGCTTAAGATTCACCTAAGTTCCCATTTTAATTCACTGGTGGCTATTTATAGTCTTCTTTCATGCATGAGCAGTTAGATAGAGATATATGTCAATATTTAATTCTCCATGTGACCAAATGAGCATAATATAACTCATTATAATACAGCGGTGTGTCCTACTGAATCTCTGAAGCGAAATGCATGTCCACAGGGAAGGATTAAAGCCACAGAATCACAGAATCATTTCGGTTGGAAGGGACCTCTTGAGATCATCTGCTCATGTGCATTCAGGAATCAAATACCCTACCTTTGCTTTCAGACATCATAACTCTCTAAGCGATTGTGTTTTTCCTTAGGAATACTTGTTCCTTGTTATTTTTTGTCTGTGCAAGGTTCTTTGTTTTCTCTACTTTTTTTTTTATTCTTATTTTTATTCTATTCACCATCCCTTCAAGAGGATTCCAATGTTGTTTTTATCTATGCTAGGCACCCAAATGATGAACCATCCATCCTTCCCCTGGGAGAGTTGTCCTTACACTTCCTCACACAGTTATGATGATTTTCTCAATAATATTCCTAAAGTTCTCTTAGCTCAATTTCATCCTATGAATTGCAATATTTTGGGGGGAAACACTTTGAAGTTATATTCCCTTCTCTGAGATGCTTCTGACATGTCATTGCCAGCATCCTAATATATCCAGGAAGATATTGAGCATAACAGCCAGCTGAAGGGTTTCATATCACTTCATTTAGAAGCACTGTCAGCTGACCACTTGAGATAATGTTCTCTCTGTTTAACTAGGATGCCTAACATGAAGCAGCATTAGGGCTCAGAATGTGGCCCTGTTCTTGTGGTAAACTTGCTTCAGAAAAATCATCTTTCCCGTGTCCCTCAAATCACAGCTGTTCTTAGAATTCACTCTAGTTTGCCTCATATTTATTACCAAAATATATATAAAAGAAAGTGTAAAATAGGACATGATATTAAGCAGGGTATTATTTTAATAAGAAAAATAATTCTTATGACCAAACAGTGATTAGAAGTATTAAAGAATGACTCTGTGCTGAACAGAGCTGAGACAATAATGCACATAAATTTCCTGCAAATTTTCATTCATCTTTTCAGATTGATTCAGATATTCATGTGCCTTCTCCTCTTGAGCTCACTTCCACATTTTTGTAATGCATTTTTGTAATTAAACTGAAGTAAAATTAATTCCAAGTTGTGCATATGACAATGTACAGAAGCAGAAGATTGCATTGACTGTGGGAGTACTGCTTGTACAAATGCTTGTATAATCTCTCAGCAGAAAAAGCCACCATATTACAAAGAGCAATGAACTTACCTTTGTTTTACATGTTTTACTGAATACTTAGTTGTCTGTGTTCTGTTGCTTTCATATCAGGTTTGTAGGAAAATGAATTTGTATGAGTAAAGTTAATAAGGAATTCTTGCTCTATGATGCTGTCTTTGGACCAATGTAAAAAGGCAAACGAGAAAATAGCAATAGAAAAAAACGGATACTGTCAGCAACTGAAACCAGGGTTTGTATTTATGAGATATTAAACTGGCATAATTGCAGCTAGGAAGTTAAATAATACCTTGTCTGTTTTTTGTCCACTGGACTCAGAACTGTATGTGGGGAGCAACATCCAACCCCAGTTCAAGGCAGCTTTGGAATACCTCCTTCTCTGTCCTGCAGATTAGGTCCTTCATCAATTCATCACCCTCTTCAAATCCACCGGCTATTTTCTGGGCAGGGAGAGAAGCACTGCTAGAGTAGAGGTAATTAGGCAGATGATAGCTCGGGACAGAAACACAGGTAAGAGAAAGATGTGCAGCCACAATCCAGACCAATGAAGAAAAACAGGAACTAGAAAAATCATAAAAGATTTATGAGACTATAGCATAGGATTTCTATTACAGCTACAAGTCTTGCATATGTGTTGTAGTGACTGGTGTGATGGTATCAGCCAGTGTTAACTTTGGTGTAAATTCCTGTTGTATGCACTCAGCACCGTGACTCCACTGTAGTATCAGTAAGTCATTCATTGCTAGTTTTATCCTCTGTATAGGCACTTTGGTTTAGCTTAGCTTAGGGTGTTCCCAAAGTAATGCAAGATAAACTGGGGGAAAAAAAAAGACATACTAGAAGAAGCAAGAGTTTTATCAAGATAACTGAAGGGCTTTATTACCCCACTACTTTATATTGTAACTTTTTATATAGGCAATACCATCCTGAAAATGCCAAAAAGTCTTCCAGTGGGTATATTTATTTGCATGCAGAACACCATTGTAGTGTTCATCATTAACTTCATAGAAGGATCCCAGTGAACACACCAAGTTTCCTATAGGGCTTTTTGCATTTTTACATGAACAATTTAGTTAATGATGTCACACAGCAATGTTAACTAATTACATTTTTAATTAGTTTCTGGAATTAAAGTGGGTTATATTTAGAACTTATTTAATTAAAATAGGCAAACTATATTTCATGTGCATAATGTAGATCTGCTCAGAATTTTCCACTCTTTGCTCCACCACAGATATAATTAACAGGAAGGTTTTCAGTGCATTTCCAAGAAGAAAGGGCAAAATATCTTTTCCCTTTTGATAACCAGCAGCATCAGTTCCTTGCACTTTAACAAGGGTAGGTAAGGAATGTTTAGTATTCAGCACAATATGCCACAGTGACTTTTCTTATCATTACAGCATTATGGAACCAGAGGGTTCATATATAGCATTTGCCTCCTGGCAACTTTATTCCATGATAATATCCTTTTGATGCCGGGACTGTGTGCAGCTGAAAGAACCCCCAGGCTATCTCTGTACTTCCAAAAGTTGGTAAACTGTTTCCTGGACAAAATAAATAAATAAATGTATTGGGTTTGTATGGCAAAGTTTTAGTAGCAGTGGGGGCTGCAGGGGTGGCTTCTGTGAGAAGCTGTTAGAAGCTTCCCCTGTGTCAGATACAGCCAATGCCAGCCGGCTCCAAGATGGACCCGCCACTGGCCAGCGTCAAGCCCATCAGTGATGGTGGTAGAACCTCTGGGGTAACATAGTTAATAAGGGGGAAAGAAACCCAGAACTGCTCAATTGCAGAGAGAGGAGTGAGAATATGAAAGAGGAATAACTCTGCGGGCACTAAGGTTAGTAAGAAGGAGGGGCAGGAGGTGCTCCAGGCACCAGAGCAGACGTTCCCTTGTGGCATGTGGTGAAGACCCTGGTGAGGCAGGCTGTCAACCTGCAGTCCATGGAGCTGCATGGTGAAGCAGATCTCCACCTGCAGCCCATGGAGAACCCCACACTGGAGCAGGTGAATGCCCGAAGGAGGCTGTGACCCTGTGGGAAGCCTGTGCTGGAGCAGGCTCCTGGCAGGACCTGTGGCCTCGTGGAGAGAGGAGTCCACACTGGAACAGGTTTTCTGGCAGGACTCATGTTGGAGAAATTTGTGGAGGACTGTCTCCCATGGGAGGGACCCCATGCTGGAGCAGCAGAAGAGTATGAGGAGTCCTCCCCCTGCGTTAATAAGGGGGAAAGAAACCCAGAACTGCTCAATTGCAGAGAGAGGAGTGAGAATATGAAAGAGGAATAACTCTGCGGGCACTAAGGTTAGTAAGAAGGAGGGGCAGGAGGTGCTCCAGGCACCAGAGCAGACGTTCCCTTGTGGCATGTGGTGAAGACCCTGGTGAGGCAGGCTGTCAACCTGCAGTCCATGGAGCTGCATGGTGAAGCAGATCTCCACCTGCAGCCCATGGAGAACCCCACACTGGAGCAGGTGAATGCCCGAAGGAGGCTGTGACCCTGTGGGAAGCCTGTGCTGGAGCAGGCTCCTGGCAGGACCTGTGGCCTCGTGGAGAGAGGAGTCCACACTGGAACAGGTTTTCTGGCAGGACTCATGTTGGAGAAATTTGTGGAGGACTGTCTCCCATGGGAGGGACCCCATGCTGGAGCAGCAGAAGAGTATGAGGAGTCCTCCCCCTGCAGAGGAAGGAGCCGAAAAAATAACATGTTTCTGCTTGGGGGAAGGTGGTAGAGAAAATTGTGAATGAAGTTGAGACCAGGAAGAAGGAAGGGGTGGAGGGAAGGTGTTTTAAGATTTGGTTTTAATTTTCATTACCCATTTTGATTGGCAATAAATTAAATTAATTTCCACAAGTTGAGTCTGTTTTGCCTGTGACAGTAGTTGCTGGCTGATGTCTTCCTGTCCTTATCTTGACCCACAAGTTTCTCATTATTTTTTCTCTCCCGCGTCCAGCTGAGAAGGGAAGTGATAGAGCTGCTTTGGTGGGCACCTGGCATCAGCCAGGGTCAACCCACCACAAAATAATTAATTAAATAAAAATGAATAAACAAAAAATGCAACAGAAACAAAAGTACCATTAAATAATTATTTCATTCATTTGGCTGTAACAAAAGCAAAAAAGGTAGATTAAAGGTTATAAAAGAATCACAAATGTAGAATACCGTCCCACAGTTTGTCTTCTAACTGTGTATAATTATATAACTCCCTGAAGATATCCATGAAGACCACTGCAAAATTCAGGACTTACCATTCAACTAATATAAAGCCTGCTTTCCTGAAATTCGGAATCCATATGGCTCTTTCTGAAGGCAATTTTTGGTTTGCTTGACATCTTTGAAAATCAAATATATTTTGCATAAACCCCCTTTTTCACAGAATCACAGAAACACTAGGTT